>NC_134406.1:101981502-102281825 GCF_038048845.1 Mixophyes fleayi
TGAAAACTCTAAGGGGGCATGTAAAAACACTATGGGGGCATGTGAAAACTATGGGGGCATGTGAAAACGCTATGGGGAAAGTGATAATGCTATGGAGGCATGTGAAAACGCTATGGGGGCTGGTGAAAATGCTAAAGGGAGTAGAAGAAGGGGGCTGATTAAATGTTTGTTAACATTAAGCATTATAATACAATTGCTGCATATTTTTAAAACAGGATCTCAACTTTACACAAGCCAGCTAAAGAACAACAACAAAGCTGCAAGAGCAGGGAAGAGAGAAGAGCATGAACAAGTAAGAGAGAACTGCACAATCTGTCTAAATTTGAATGCTGGTGAATACTCCTGAGTATTCATATTCAGGAGTATTCCTATGCGCTTATATTGTAGGGGGAAGTGGGGCACTACAGCTGTAATAACCTAGGGCAGCCGGAACCCTTAATTGGGCCCTGGGCCCAGGGGTTTGCCAGAGAGGGGAAACCTCTGTGAAAATTAGACTGTAGATATAAGGGGCCACACAAGGGGGTAGGGGTGTTCATTCTGTGATTTTATTGCTGGAAGGTGCAAGGTCTGGTTTTGAGTTGTCATCCTCTACCAGAGTCTACATATGCAGCTGAGAGAGATCCATGGGTCGTCAAGTCAGGACAGCCAGGTGACTGTAACACCTTAAGCTAGTGGGGTAAAGGACAGATGATGTGGTAAACCTGCCTGGCATATATTTACTGTGTATACATAATAATCTAGTGATTGTTGTTATTACAATAAATGTATTGCTTTACTTTCTAACTGCATTTGCATGAGTGACTATACGAATCCTAGAAGGAACTGGGTAACTTCCCTGGCATAGCAAGGCACCTGTGGGTGGCCAGCCAGAGTGAAGTGGGTACAGTTGGGCCAGAGAACCTGGTATCTTCACAGGGGGCAGCACGGGACAAGTCTTTAATGCGGGAATGAGAGGTGGTGACTGTCAGAGAAAGCTGTGGACTCAAGATGCACTGAAACCCACTAACTGGGATTTACGCCACTGAACTAGGAGTTGCGGAGTCTTATGTATTCCCGGAGTTCACCAGGAACTCCCACAAGGAGGTTTGGGGTTAGCCGCAAAGGGCACACAAGTCGCGGTCCTGCTAGACATTTACCAGTGCAGTGATAAAGAACAGCCAGAATGGTGTGGGTCAAACCAATCAGGAGAAGACAGTACCGAAGAGAGATCCACAGAGAAGTCAGACAGGCCGAGGTCACAATGATAAGGCAGATGGCAAAATCCAGGAGACTGGTCGACAAGCCGAGCTCAAAACAACTTTGTAGCTACTGGTTCTTCACCGGGAATCATATTTCTTTTGCCATGATGTTGATACTGTGTGTGTATGGGGGTTATGTAGTTCTATTGATCAATCATTTCATCATGTGTAATGGTCATAACCTCAGGAACCAATTTACCTAGAAAACATTAACCCTTGGAACTCGGAGTTAACCAGAAGAAAGCCTTTTTTCCACAAATATAATACACATCATCTGGGAGGACATAAGCTACAGTATGATAATTGATAATATTACATAAAGTTTTGGCAAAACATCCCATGCCTAGTGTCTCCATCTGTTCAAGACAAGTATTGGCATGGATAACATTCTGACAATAACTTAGAGAAACTTTCCCAATGAATACTCTCTTATGTTTGTTAATAGCACTCAGTTTTGTTTAAGACCTTACCCATTAGGGAGAGATAATCATCTAGCGGATGCCTGCCCAAATCCAAATTACTATTGGACTGGCATCACTGGATGCACTTATTTTCAACTAGGGAGTCACAGATACAAAATTCCTCAGACAATAGCCCCTTACACTCCGAGTTCCAGAGTTAGCAGACCTTTCCATTACCCCTGAACTGAGTTTGGCAACAGGCTGTACTGATTGTTCTAAAAACTTCTCCTCCAACTCCACTTCAGCAGTATCACTATCGGACCCTCTCTCAAACAAGGTCCTTGGCTCAGGTGTTGGTAGCTGTAGTCTTTAGGTCTCCCGGAACAGGTTCACGAGTGACAGATCTGTGCTGTAGGTTTCGGCTTTGTCTAGCCCCTTCTCGGGATTATTGACTTTTCTGCAGTGCGTAGAATCGAACCAAACGTCTCTTTCTACTACTTTCAGAAATGTGGTGCTGGTCATCCACACTTGTTACGTGCCTTCCCAACGGCCTGTTAAACAACCTGAGCGTAAGAAATTGCGGATCATGACATATTCCCCAGGTTCAACATCAAGACAGTTTGTTTCTGGCATACCAGGTGATAGCATTTTGAGTTTCTGTTGCTGTTCTCTTAGCTGTTTGCTCATTTTTAAGAGATATTGAACAGTCACTTTATTATTGCACTTTAAATCATCCTGTGGACCTATGATCAAATGAGGTTATCTGCCAAAAAGTATCTCAAAAGGGACAGATTAAGAGGAGATCTGGAAGTGGTTCTGATGCTATGGAGGACTAGTGGCAAAGCTTCTGGCCACAGCAATCCAGTTTCAGCCATTACCTTACTCAGTTTGTTCTTAATAGTACCGGCTTGTGGTCGGTAAGTATGAAGTCTGCTATCAATTTCAATAAGTTTACACATGTTCTGAAATATATCACCAATAAAAATGACTACCCCTATCGCTTTCTATAATTCTAGGGGATACCATATCTGCATACAAATTCCTGAACAATTTTATAGCAGTAAAAACAGCAGTATTAGTGGCAGCTGGAAATGCCTCTACCCAGTTAGAAAACACATCAGTGCAAACTAATACATATTTGAGATTCCTGCAAAGTGGTAATTGGATGAAGTCAATTTCTATTACCTGAAAAGGTCCGTCTGTAGGAGGGATATGGGATGGCTCAGTTGGTACTGTCTTCCTGCAATTTTTCCTCAAACAGAGGTAAGACAAGACATTGCCTTCTTACTGGCTTGAGAAGAAAAGCATGGTGCACATCAGCATGCTCTAACCTGCTTACACATACCTTCTTTACCTAGATGAGTCAGACCATGTGCTGCCTCAGCTAGGTCTAGGTAATATGCTCTGGGAGCCACGGACCTACCTTGTCCATCAGAGTTAGTTCCCACTTTGTGAACCTTGCTGAGGAGACATGTCTGGCTTGGGCTGAATTCAACAGGGCAGATACTGCATGAGGTGTATAGACAGTTGAGTCATGTCCTAATACTACGTCCACGCTCTTACCAGAAGAGCAATTGCTGCTATGCTTCTTAAGCAAGATGGGAGTGATCTTGCCACAGTGTCCAATTGTGCACTGTAGGATGCTACCGGTCTGCTAGCGTCACCATGTTTTTGTGTCAAGACACCCGATGCACAACCATCAGCTTCCATACAATATAACTCAAAAGGCTTTTCATAATCAGGTATTCCTAAAGCAGATTTGGGCATACCTTTATTCAGACTCTCTTTAAGGTTAAAAAATGCCTGCTCTGACTCTTCCGTGTGTGTAACACGCTCAGGCATTGAGGATGAGGCTAATTCCTGCAATGGTAATGCCAAAATAGAATAACCTGGAATCCATGATCTACAATACCCACACGAATCCCCAAGAAGGTATGTATCTGCTGTTGATTCTGCGGCAGGGTGTTACGAAAAACAAGTGCAGCATAAACTCATAGACCTCGTAGAAGAGGTCTTCACCTTTAGCAGCCGCCTTTCCCATAGAGACTGGTTTGCTCACAGGTACTCAGATGCTCCCAGGTCTTAAACTCAGAGTAGTATAAGGTTATACTCACACGGCTGCGCACAGGTACAGGAGGTAACACACGGAACAGAGGCAGGCCAGTGATCTGCAGACTGGACGAAGCACCGGAGGAAATGTCAGGTACCAGCAGGGTCACAGGGAACGGTTCAGAATCCGGGTACAGGCAATGGATCAGGATCACAGGCAATGGTTCAGAGTCCGGGTACAGACAATAGGTCAAGGTCACAAGCAATGGTTCAGAATCCGGGGACAGGCAATAGGTTATAGACAGGTAATCAAGAGCCAATCAGAACAGAGCCCTGCAAGCATCCCCAGGACTAGCCTAATTGATTAGTAATGCTGGTGGCCAATGAGGATAAAGGTACCCAGCTAGTAGTAATTGGCCAGGTGGCTGCATAATAAATTACTGGCATACAGCCAGTAAAAGAGTAATAGGATCCCCTTAATTAGCCAAACAACCCCCTGCGCACGCGCCCGGCTATCTGACAGCTGGCCGGGAGCTGCGGCAGGTAAATTCAGACGTGCCGGCGGTTGCTGCCTAGTCAACCGGGGCTTCGGGCCTGGAAATGATGTCCCAGGTCATCATAGTGACAGCCGGGATGCCAGAGACCAGGGGCGGGGAGTCGTGGCGGGGAGTCGCGGCTGCTCCTAACTGTACCCCCCCTTGAGGAGGAGTCAAGGAACCCCGACATCCAGGCTTTGTAGGAATTTTTTTTTAAAAATTCCTTCATGAGTCTCTTAGTGTGGAAACGTCTTTGTGGTATCCAACATAATTTTCTGGGCCGTAACCCTTCCAGTGCACAAAGAACTGGACCTGACCTTGCACTTTTCTCGAGTCCAAAATTCTCTCCACAATGAATTCATGGTCTCCATTTACAAGCAGCGGCCGAGGTCTATTTGCAGAGCGATGATTGAACTTGCTGGGAGGAACCGCCTTTTTCAGGAGAGAACAGTGAAAGGTGCTAAAAAATTTTAAGTATGGTGGAAATTTGAGTCTGAACGCCACCAGATTGATTTTTTTCTCGATAGTGAACAGTACAATAAACCGAGGTCCTAGTTTCTTATATGGTTGCCTCAATCTGATGTTCTGAGTGGATAGCCAGACTCAATCATCCACTTTTAACAGACAAGGACCACGGTGACGATCAGCGAGGACCTACAGGAGGCTTGACGTAGAGCAGAGTGTACTTTTTTCCAGATGGACTTTAGCCGAGATGTAAAGGCAAAAGTCCCGGTATCACTGCCAGAGGAAAGAGAATTCGCCTTTGGATGAAACCCGAGGTTACATAAGTAAGGGGATGTACCAGTTGCAGAATGACAAGAGTTATACGCAAATTCCGCCCAAGGCAAGAGAGAGGACCAGTTGTCATGAAACTTAGATACATAAATGGGTAAAAATTGCTCAAGAGTTTGGTTAGTTCTCTCCATCTGACCATTCGATTGTGGGTGATAAGCAGACGACAGGCTGACTCTGATTTCAAGCGAATTGCAGAAGACCTTCCAAAACTGCGCAATGAACTGGGACCCTCGATCTGAAACAATGTCATCCGGGAGGCCATGGAGACGGAAGATATGGGAAATGAACAATGTGGCCAAGAGTTTTGCATTCGGCAATTTGGGTAATGGAACAAAGTGGGCCATTTTGCTGAAATGGTCAACAACTACCCAAATGGTGTTATGACCGGAAGACCGTGGGAGATCGACTATGAAATCCGTCGAGAGATGGGTCCAAGTTTTACCTGGGGTAGGTAAGGGCATCAATTGACCAGAAGGACGATTCCTAGAAGACTTGTTTCTAGTACATTCTGGGCAAGCGCGGACATAGTTCTCTACATCCGAAGATAAAGTAAGCCACCAAACCCAACGAGACAAAACTTCAATGGTCCTTTGGATTCCTGGGTGACTTGCTGAGCGGTTATCATGGCCTTCCATGAGAACAGACTTTCGGAGATGAACAGGTACGAATAATTTATTAGCGGGTGTCTGAGCTGGAGAAATCCTTTGGAACTGGAGAAGAGTAGCTCCAAGGTCCTGCGTTAAGGCGATATGAACGGAAGTTGAGGGAACAATGGACTGTGGATCAGGAGACCGAGGATGACACGCCATGAAACTGCGGGATAATGAATCAGCTTTGGTGTTACTTGAACCAGGGCGAAAGGTAATGACGATATTAAACCGGGTAAAAAACAAAGCCTAGTGGGCCTGCCTGGGATTTAAGGTTTTCGCGGTCTGGATATACTGGAGATTTTTATGATCAGTGAAGATCGTAATTACATGTGTGGCTCCTTCTAACCAGTGCCGCCATTCTTCTAAGGCCCACTTGATAGCCAATAATTTACGGTTTCCAACGTCGTAATTATTCTCTGCGGGTGAAAACTTTCTAGACAGGTAAGCACAGGGATGCAATTTTTTAGTATGAGGGTCTCTCTGAGAGAGGACGGCCCATCCACCAACATCTGATGCGTCTACCTCTACAATGAATGGGAGTTCCGGATCTGGGTGTCTAAGAACTAGTGCTGACATAAATGCGGCCTTGAGGGCTGAAAAACTCGCTAACGCTTCTGGAGACCATTCAGCTGTGTTGGCTCCTTTTCGGGTGAGAGCAGTGATAGGAGCCACCAAGGAGGAAAATGAAGCTATGAATCTTCGATAATAATTAGCAAAGCCAAGGAATCTTTGGACCGCCTTCAGGTTAGTAGGGAGGACCCAATCTTGTATTGCCTGAACCTTAGCGCGATCCATCGCGAATCCTGATGAAGAGATGATATACCCCAGAAAGGCCACAGTGGACACCTCAAACTCACATTTCTCTCGTTTAGCGTAGAGATAATGTTCACGAAACTTCAGTAGGACCTCACGAACATGCTGATGGTGCTGAGACAAGGATTGTGAGTAAATTAGGATGTCATCCAGATAGACGACCACTGATTTTTCAAGGAATTCCCACAACACATCGTTGATTAAGTCCTGGAAGACTGCTAGAGCGTTGCATAAACTAAATGACATAACAAGATATTCGTAGTGTCCTCACTGGGTGTTGAAGGCTGTTTTCCACTCATCCCCTTTTCTGATTCAGATGAGATTGTAGGCACCTCTGAGGTCAATCTTTGAGAAGATGGTGGCTGCCTTAAGCTGGTCGAACAAGACGGAGATCAAAGGCAGAGGGTACATGTTCCCTACAGACAACCGAACCATTGTAGTCTTCTACCCCCAGGCAAGGGGCTACCATCCAAACCACAGGTGGTAATGCTTGAACCTAACTTGATATCCGGAATGTCAAGTGTCCGAGGCAAGTGAATATCCAGAAAATTACCTGCTGCACCACTATGGAGGAAAGCTGTCACATCTGCGGATTTGTCACGAAAGGCTAGACGTCCAGGAACCAACAAAGAGTTTTCTGAAGAGATAATTTGTAGGCCTAAGCGCACCTCTTCACCATCGCTTAGGCTTTGGCGTTTCCCGACTTGCTGGGACAGAAGCGTACGAGGTGGCCAGGTTGGCCACAATATAAACAAAGGCCTAGTGAGCGGCTTCTGGAGCGTTCCTCCGGCAGGCGGTAAGCACCCAGCTGCATGGGTTCAGGAGAATCCGGCAACGTAGCACTAGAACTGGGTGGTGAGCCAACAGGTATGGACGACTCCCGTTCAGCTTTCCTCTCTCTAACTCGACGGTCAATTTTAATGACGAGCTGCATCAAATCTTCCAGAGAGACGGGTACCGGATACTGAACCAAGGAGTCCTTAATTTGCTCGGTGAGACCGAGCCAGAATTAACTCCGCAGTGCCGGATTATTACAGGCACTATCGGTGGACCATCGCCGGAATTCCGCACAATATTCCTCAGCGGTACGTTGTCCTTGCCTTAATGCCCGGAGATGAGACAACATGGACAACAGCGACTCGAATCTTTCTCCAGCCCAGGTCCTGGCTAACCAGATCCAGGCTATTTAGCAAGTAGTACAGGGCCTATCCCAGCACTTGGCAGCTCAAGAAGAGGCTTCCAGAAACCTGCAGCCTCAGCAAGCCTCCGCTGGCGTCATACGAGAGCCAAAAATGAACTTGCCTGACCGGTTCTCGGGAAGCAGGTCTGCTTTCCACAACTTTAAGGAGAGTTGCAGGTTATACTTTTGCCTGAGACCACGCTCCTCCGGTTCCGATCAGCAAAGAGTAGGGATTGTTATCTCTCTACTCCAGGGTGACCCTCAGTCTTGGGCCTTCTCCCTTCCACCAACCAGTCCAGCCTTACAGACCGTGGATGCCTTCTTCCAGGCCCTGGGGTTGCTATATGATGACCCAGACAGGGTGGCAACCGGGATGTCGGGACTGGAAGTAACGTCCCGGTCATCATAGCAACGGCCGGGATGCCAGAGACCAGGGACGGGGAGTCGCGACTGTGCCAAATATTTAACCCTGGTCTGACATGGCTGTAATTTATCCTTTGCAACCTTGTGTCCTGTTTGTAAGAGATAGAGTAACAACAGTTTAGTAACATGCACAGATAACATAAACGAATCAGAGCACAGCAACAAATCATCTACATATTGAATTAGAACAGACCCATTGCTTGGTTGGAGGGATTGCAAACAGTCATGTAAGGCCTGGGAAAAGATACTAGTGCTGTCAATGGACCCCTAGGGTAACCTCGTCCATGTATATTGCACCCCCCTGTAGGAGAATTAGAAGAGATATTGACAGTCAGGATGAAGGGGGACAGAGAAGAAGGCAGAACAAAGATCAATAACAGTAAATGTCTGGCAGACGGTGGAATCTGCATAAGGATGGGAGCTGGATTGGGCACTACGGGGAATTGGCTCTCAACAAATTTATTAATTTCCCTTAAGTCTTGGACTAATCTATAGCCCCTCCCCCCACTCTTATTCACTGGGAAAATTTAACTATTGGCTGTGCTGGATGTACGAATTAAGATCCCTTGTTGCAGCAGCCTTTCAATTACAGGATACACCCCTAATTCCACCTCCGGTTTTATTGGGTACTGTGGGATTTTTGGCGCTTGCCTGTCACTTTTCAGATTAACCATTACAGAAGCTACATTTGCCATCAATCCAGTGTCCTGTCCATCTTTGGTCCATAGGGGACCCGATATTTGTGATAACATTTCCTTTACCTGAGATGGACTTTGTTCTAGAATGGTAGAGTGCAGCATTAGCCTTTGAGGGGTGTCTAAGCAGGAGCTCTGGGACCAACAGACAGTCTCTTTGACCACAGACTTCAGGACTGAATGACTGTATGCTGGATCCAGGGCGCTTCCGTATGTAATCGGCTGTACTTATTTTATTGAATTGTATCCTGCTACTTTTTGCTATTAAATCTGATTTGGAACTACACAAATTGCAGCGGACAATTATTATTGGTAAGCGATGAAATAACTTTAATAATTTGGTGGCTCAAAGCGGTGAGATCATGCTACCGGAAGATTCGCAAAGCCTACAGATTTCGGTTCCTCAACAAAGGGTGGACGCGTCATATACGGGTAAGAACACAATGTGTTCAAGGCCTGTTTATCATTCTGTGTTGTGAAACCGAATGTCCGTTTTGTGTAATCCAAGGAGCGCTGATTAGAAGTTGGTGACAAGAAAGAAAAATTGTTTTTTTTTGTTGTCATTGTACGATTGTACGTCATTTTGCTGCAAATCTCCTTCTCTGCTTTTCTATTGTTCTGCAAGTCACTTCAGTATTCTTCTTCTTCTTTTTTGTTTTATTTCCCGTTCTTTACATTTCAAACTGTCAGTATTTCATTATTTTCTTATAAAGAGATACAAAATATAAAGACACTGTCCCAAAAGTGCAATATATTCGAGTTATTATCTCACCCACGGGACATTTTTGAAGGACAGAATTAGGGGTACACACACTACACTGACATAGTCATGAAGTTAGCTAAAGGTTTTGTTTTTATGTTTATAGAAGCTGCTGATTTTAAGTATGAGTTTTGGTGTGGAAATATGATTTGTTTTATAGATTGCATGTGGTATCTGCCCTCCTAAGTACTGCCTAAACTACATATGTCTCCTGAACAAAGTGTACAAAGTGTGCCTTTAGATGCACAAAGGGTGGAAGGAGGTGGACAGTAGACTAGTTGAAGGTGAAATTAGATAGATATACAGATATGCATTTCTGTGTGGAACATTTGATTAAGATTTTTGACAGACGACTTTACATAAGTGAAACCCTTTAAAAAATGTAAAGTTTTCATGTGTTAATATTTTTCAGTTAGATAGACATGTACTGTATATTGTTATAATTGACGAAGGTGCTATAAAAATTGACCCATTTGCCCTTCTTACTTAGCCAGGTAGCTGAACTTGTGGGATCAAAAATGGCATCTGAGTTGGCAGAGGGTAAATCAATTGATATACATTGGTTTTCAGTATTTTTCTAGGATAGGGAGCGACATTGAGGTGACTGAGGAATTTTTTATGACAACAACACTACATGACTGGAACACTCACATTACATAAAGGACTTTTGACAGTAACACAGTTAACAACTGAAGTAGCTGTTATTTAAGTTAAAGCTTACACACATGACTTTAATAACAGGGCGGACATAGCTGTCAAGTGGGCAGCAGGTGTTAACATGACAACCGACAAATCAATGTTTTGTTTTTAAATAGTAAACCCACATGAATTAGTTAATATATGAGATTTGTGTTACCTGAGGAAAAAGCTATCTGGAAGGTGAAGGGATGTGGTCAGGAGTCCTCTGGACCCTGGAGAGATGGACATAATAGGCCTGTGGCTCCAAAGGTGTATCTTCCAGGCCTAGCTGAAGCAGCACATGGTCTGACTCAGCTGGGTAAAGAAGGTATGTGCAAGCTGGTAAGAGCATACTGGTATGCATCAGACGTCTCTTTTCAAGCTAGTAGGAATGTAATGTCCTGCCATACTTGATTGAGAGAAAATGTCAGGAAGACAATACTAATAGAGCCATCCTATACCCCCCTACAGATGGACTTTTCTCCAGGTAAAACAAATCAACTTCATCCAATTGCCACCCTGCAGGATTCTCAAGTATGTACTGGTGTACTGCTTATATACAGTTGGTGTTACATTGAAAACAATAGAGATGATTTGGCATGTTTCCATAGGTTCAGGCTTCAGGACAGTCCAGTATAATGCAGTTCATAGGTTAGTTCAAACGATGCGCTCCAAGGGTGGAGGTCAGCTCTCCAACAACTGCATACTAATCTTCCCGCCGAAAGCTTGTTCAAACTGGTCTATTTACATTACACACACAATACCATTCTGATCATTTATTCCCTATAATCCATATCTTGCATACGCAAGGTGCGATCTCTTAGGCGATTAAACCGGATATCTGAGAATAAATAGGGCATTAGAATGATACCTGATGTTTCCTGTATCCTGAACCTTTGATCTCAATAAAGTGCTTTTAACATTATTATATTTAACTATAAACTCTATTACATTTGATTATAAACGACTGTGTGTTGGAACTATTTTTAAGATGAACTATTTACAAGTGAATGTGTCAGTGTAATTGTATTTGTCCGTTATTTATCGTGCAATTGCGTTATAACACGTGGCGTACTGATCGCAATCGTACGGTAAAACACTATTAATCAATATGGTTCACTTCATCCAATTATTTGACTTCGACACCTTAATAATAAATGAATGTGATTTGAAACTTTATTAAATGTGACCTATTTACAAATGTAGGTGTTTTTGCTATTTAAACCAAAATTTATTTATTTAGAGCGACTTCATCCAATTATTCGACTTCGCCACACCAAAACTGTGTAACATATGGGCAGAGCCACTGCCCAGCTAGCAGTAGCGCAATGGAAAAATCTTCTAACAGTGAGAAACCATCAGGACCCTTGCTGATCCAACCTTTATTTCAAGACTCACTAAAGGTCTTACCTGTCCATTTAGAAGTCTCATACACCATCAGAGCATGCAAGGGTCACTAGATAAATCACACCACTATTCTGGAATGGAGCAGTTGAATTCCTGCCACAGAATTAGAGTTTCTCATAACACCTGATCGCCAATGCCTGAGAGGAATCTGGTGCCTGCTGGACTTGTGCTGTGAACTCTGGATTTTAGCAGTGCAGTCTCTATACACTAGCTACAGCAGAGCCCTATGGGGGCCTAGGCAACATGCTAACTGGGCCCTAGGGAGAAGCCTTGGTTGCCTAATGGATGAACAGCCACGTACCTGACTACTCTAGGTGTGAAAACTGCTGGTAACAGGGCAAAAGAATAGATGGACCTTTTTTGACCAGAATGTCTGTTTCAATTGAAGATGTCGCCTTTTAGGTCCCAGCAACTTTACAAAGATTGATGGACAAAATAATAAGACCATTCAGACACTAGTCTGCCATCTACATAGATTATGTTATTGTTCAAAGTTCAGAATGGCAGTCACATTTACCTAGGGTCAGATTCTATTTCGGAGGCAAGATGGACAACCAAACCTAAAAAGTGCTCTATAATAAGTGTATACTTGTTTTTGCTACCACAGCTGCCCTTTTTCCAGAGTTATTTTGAAATCTGAAGCAGAACAGGCTTTTAAAGTATCTAAAATTAATGATTGATTACCTCCTGAGCTTCAATCACAGAGTTTCTAATGGTCCAATTCCCCACTCCACTCTGTTCTTCCCGCTCAGCCCTCTTGAAACAAAATGATAAAAGGTCAATGCTCCTTCACGGTGCACATGCAATAGAAATTTAACAGAGAGGGACATCAACACCTTCGTGGCTTGATTCAAGCAGGTCAGAAGGGAAGAGGAGAGTAGAGTGTGACATGGATTATTAGGCCCATTGAGAACAGCAGCAAATCTGGCAAACTGAATGCATAAGGTAAACATTCATTTTTCTCATCTCCACACAAAAATACTTTTTCTTAGTTTTGGCTGAAGTTATCCTTTGTGTGTCTTTCTTTTTTTTTGTTTTCTATCATGATTACCCTTCTCTTCTGCTCTCTATGATTTTTACCTTCCACTCAATTTTTACCTTCTAAATAGTCCACTAACTCATTTTGTATACAATCAAAATTTGTATAGTAATATACATTTTAGTTTTGTTTTTTACTTTTGTTGTTTAAAGAGATGACTTTAATATTGTTTGAACCTTACACTAGATGTTACTATTTTACAACATACATAACTGTACTCTTCATAATAGAATGGTGGTTACTGTCCCGCTGTATGTACCTCAAAGTGTCTGTGGGTTTCCTATAGGTTAAAGTTTGTATACTGTTCTCATTTAACATATAATGTCTTGACTTTTGAGATCAGTAGGTCTAGTGTCAATTTTTTAGATGTGACTGTATATGTGTCGAAGTCGTATAATTGGATGAACGAAAGTATATTGATTAATATTGTGGCATACGGCGATCGCAAGGTAAAATACGCACGTACACACTCGCATTACAACATTTAGTTATTCATATAATTCATATTCATATTGGTACCGTTACACAGTAATTTTTGAGCAGATAGTATTTAGTTTATTATTAGTTTATATAATATGATTATATGTACACTTCAGTGTTATTTAAGGTTCAGGTTATAGGAAAGATGTCATGTCTAGTATCATATTAAGCCCCTATTCATCAGCAGCTGTGCGGTTCATTCGGCGAAGAGATAGCACATTGCATACTCAAGTTATTGTTGTTAGGGAATAAACCTTTAATATGATGCTGACTGTAAAATGCTAATGGACTGATTGTAATTGGAGTTTTGGCGGGAAGAACAGAGCTCATCCCCTGGAGAGATGACCCCCACCTTTGGATTCCTTAGATTGAACCAGCCTATGACCTGTTTACCCTGGACCCATCTGAAGTAGTATGTGGTATTTTATGTAGCATATGGTACAGTTTTATAAGTAATATACGGTATTCTAATTAGTATATGGTGCGGTGTTGTTTTAAGTAGTGTGCGGCATTTTGAGTAGCATGCAGTGTTATTGTAAGTAGTATGTGGTATTTTATGTAGCATACGGTGTTGTTATAAGTAATATACGGTATTTTAAGAAGTATATGGTGTGGTTTTATGGTAGTATGTGGTATTTCGAGTAGCATACGGTGTATTGAAGAAGTTGAATAAGTAGTATGTAAGGTATACGGTGAAAACAGATTTTGTCCGCAGTGATATTTCTATGTTAGGAGGTGTGTGGGCGTAGCCTGTGAAACCGTCCACGGATAAAAATCTCTAGTGGGTTCTGTTTGAAAGGAGAACAGGTAAAAAGTCTTTTTGCGTAGCATTGAGAAATAGGTTGTTTTCACAATGGATGTGAAGCAAACGCTAGAGATAGTTTATGTTGTGCTGCCTAATGAATGGGCGGTTAGTTCGGCAAGGTATGTTATGCATAATAAATATGGTGCACACGCAACGGCATATTGCGACAAGTGGGTCAAGATTCAGGATGAGCGGGCTCGGATTTACTAAATCAGAACAGCCCCGAACAGTTCGGATCCGAGCCCGATCCGAGCACTGTTCAGGTATTCCCGCCGATTAGCAAAACTCAAAACGAGGCTATGACTCTTAATCCCGCCGTCAGATCTCGCGATACTCGGATTCTTTAAATTCCCCGCTTGCCGCCGCCATCTTCACTCGGGCATTGATCAGGGAAGCGGGAGGTTGTGTTTTGTTAGTGGTGTCCTCTGTCCTGGTCATTCCTGTGGTTCTGTCCTGGTTAGTGCAGTGGTGCTGTGTCCTGTGCTCTGTCCTGCTGAGTCCAGTGGTGCTTTGTCCTTTGCTCTCTCCTGCTGAGACCAGTGGTGCTTTGTCCTGTGCTCTGTCCAGCTGAGTCCAGTGGTGCTGTGTCCTGTGCTCTGTCCTGCTGAGTCCAGTGGTGCTGTGTCCTGTGCTCTGTCCTGCTGAGTCCAGTGTTGCTGTGTCCTGTGCTCTGTCCTGCTAAGTCCATTGGTACTGCTATATATCAACGTTCACTGTTCCTGCAGTCTAAAAAAATTGGTACTGCAATCTAATACGTTCACTGTTCCTGCAGTATAAAAAAATTTGTACTGCAATATATAACTACGTTCACTGTTCCTGCAGTATAAAGGAATTTGTACTGCAATATATAACTACGTTTACTGTTCCTGCAGTATAGAATTAGTACTGCAATATATAACTACGTTCACTGTTCCTGCAGTATAAAGGAATTTGTACTGCAATATATAACTACGTTCACTGTTCCTGCAGTATAAAATAATTAGTACTGCAATATATAACTACGTTCACTGTTCCTGCAGTATAAAGGAATTTCTACTGCAATATATAACTACGTTCACTGTTCCTGCAGTATAAAATAATTAGAACTACAATATATAACTACGTTCACTGTTCCTGCAGTATAAAGAAATTTCTACTGCAATATATAAGTACATTCACTGTTCCTGCAGTATAAAAAAATTTGTACTGCAATATATAACTATGTTCACTCTTCCTGCAGTATAAAGGAATTTCTATTGCAATATATAACAACGTTCACTGTTGCTGCAGTATAAAAGAAATAGTACTGCAATATATAACTACGTTCACTGTTCCTGCAGTATAAAGGAATTTCTACTGCAATATATAACTACGTTCACTGTTCCTGCAGTATAAAGGAATTTGTACTGCAATATATAACTACGTTCACTGTTCCTGCAGTATAAAGGAATTTGTACTGCAATACATAACTACGTTCACTGTTCCTGCAGTATGAAGGAATTTGTACTGCAATACATAACTACGTTCACTGTTCCTGCAGTATAAAGGAATTTGTACTGCAATACATAACTACGTTCACTGTTCCTGCAGTATAAAGGAATTTGTACTGCAATACATAACTGCGTTCACTGTTCCTGCAGTATAAAGGAATTTATACTGCAATACATAACTACGTTCACTGTTCCTGCAGTATAAAGGAATTTGTACTGCAATACATAACTACGTTCACTGTTCCTGCAGTATAAAGGAATTTGTACTGCAATACATAACTACGTTCACTGTTCCTGCAGTATAAAATAATTAGTACTGCAATATATAACTACGTTCACTGTTCCTGCAGTATAAACTAATTTGTACTGCAATATATAACTACGTTCACTGTTCCTGCAGTATAAAAAAATTGGTACTGCTGTATAACTCCAGTCCAGTGGTACTGTCCTGTGCCGCATATAATTTTTAAAGCCTTTGCCGGGTGTGTGTGGTTTAGGGGTACGCTGTCTTGTGCTGCATATAATGGAGTACAAAAATTTGGAGGATAAAGTAGGGAAAGATCAAGAACCACTTCCTCCTAATGCCTAAGCTGCTGCCACTAGTCATGACATAGACAGTGAAATGCCATCAACGTCGTCTGCCAAGGCCGATGCCCAATCTCCTAGTAGGGGGCATGTAAAATTCAAAAAGCCAAAGTTAACTACAATTAGCAAAAAAAGAAAATTAAAATCATCTGAGGAGAAACGTAAACTTGCCAATATGCCATTTACGACACGGAGTGTCAAGGAACGGCTTAGGCCCTGGCCCGTGTTCATGACTAGTGGTTCAGCTTCACCCAAGGATCTAAGTCCTCCTCCTCCACCCCCTCTAAAAAATTTAAGAGAGTTAAGCTGTCATCAGCAACACAGCAAACAACTATGCCTTCTAAAGAGATGGCATCACAAATCCCCAAGGCGAGTCCAAGGGTGTTGGTGGTTGCGAAGCCTGACCTTCCCATCACCTTACGGGAAGAGGTGGCTCCTTCCACCATTTGCAGCACGCCCTCTGCATATGCTGGAAGGATCACCCACAGTGCAGTTACAGATTTGGCTAATGAAGGTGTCAATGTTGTACACCGTGAGGAGGATATTGATGTAGCTGGCGCTGAGGAGGAACTTGACGAGGAGGATGCTGATGTGGTTATCTTAAATGAGGCACCAGGGGGGGAAACAGTTGTTGTCCATGGGATGAAAAAGCACATCGTCATGCCTGGCCAGAAGACCAAGAAATCCACCTCTTCGGTCTGGAATTATTTCTATCCCAATCCGGACAACAAATGTATTACCATATGTAGCTTATGTAAAGCTCAAATAAGCAGGAGTAAGGATCTTGGCCACCTAGGGACATCCTCCCTTATACGTCACCTGAAGAACCTTCATAATTCAGTGTTTACTTCAGGAACTGTGGATAGGACCGTCAGCAGTCCAGGGACACCTAAATCCCTTGGTCCTGTTGTATCCACACCAGCAACACCCTCCTCGTCAATTTCCTCCTCAATCTCGATTGGAGATAGTCCTGCAGGCCATGTCACCGGAATGACTGAGTCCTCTTCAATCTGGGATTCTTCCGGAGGATCCTGCAGCGCTACGCCTACTACTGCCGCTGCTGCTGTTGCTGCTGGTAGTCGGTCATCTTCCCAGAGGGGAAGTCGTAAGACCGCTACGTCTTTCACTAAGCAATTGACCGTACAACAGTCGTTTGCCATGAGCACGAAGTACGACAGCAGTCATCCTATGGCAAAGCGGATAACTGTGTCCTTAACAGCTATGTTGGTGTTAGACGTGCGTCCAGTGTCCGCCATCAGTGGAGTGGGATTTAGACGGTTGATGGAGGTATTGTGTCCCCGATAACAAATCCCGTCGAGATTCCACTTCACTAGGCAGGCGATACCCGGGATGTACAGAGAAGTACGAAAAAGTGTCCTCAGTGCTCTGAAAAATGTGGTTGTACCCACTGTCCACTTAACCACTGACATGTGGACAAGTGGTTCAGGGCAAACTAAGGACTATATGACTGTGACAGCCCACTGGGTAGATGCATGCCTTCCGCAGCAACAGCAACAGCAGCATCAGTAGCAGCATCTCCAAAACGCCTGCTCGTTCCAAGGCAGGCAACGTTGTGTATCACCGGTTTTAGTAAGAGGCACAACGCTGACAACCTCTTAGAGAAACTGAGGGAAATAATCTCGCAGTGGCTTACCCCACTTACACTCTCTTGGGGATTTGTGGTGTCGGACAACGCCAGTAACATTGTGCGGGCATTACATATGGGCAATTTCCAGCACGTGCCATGTTTTGCCCACACAATAAATTTGGTGGTGCAGCATTACCTGAAAAGTGACAGGGGTGTGCAGGATATGCTTGCGGTGGCCCGCAAAATTGCTGCACACTTTCAGAATTCTGCCACTGCCTACCGCAGACTCGAGCAACATCAGAAAAGCCTGAACCTGCCCTGCCATCACCTCAAACAAGAGGTTGTGATGCGCTGGAACTCCACCCTCTATATGCTGCAGAGGATGGAGGAGCAGCAAAAGGCCATTCAAGCCTACACAGCCACCTACGACATAGGCAAAGGAGTGGGGATGCGCCTGAGTCAAGCGCAGTGGAGACTGATTTCCGTGTTGTGCAAGGTTCTCCAGCCGTTTGAACTTGCCACACGAGAAGTCAGTTCCGACACTGCCAGCTTGAGTCAGGTGATTCCCCTGATCAGGCTGTTGCAGAAGCAGCTGGAGAAAGTGAGTGAAGTGCTGGTAAACCATTGCGATTCCACAAAGCATGTAGCTCTTGTGGATGAAGCCCTTCGTACGCTTTGCCAGGATCCGAGGGTGGTCACTCTTTTAAAGTCAGAGGAATACATTCTGGTCACCGTGCTCGATCCTCGGTTTAAAGCTTATGTTGTGTCTCTGTTTCCGGCGGACACAAGTCTACAGCGGTGCAAAGACCTGCTGGTCAGGAAATTGTCCCCTGAAGAGGACTGTGATATGCCAACAGCTCCTCCTTCATTTTCTTCCACACCTGTGGCTGCGAGGAAACAGCTGAGATTTCATAAACGACCTGCTGGCGGGGATGCAGAGAACATCTGGTCCGGACTGAAGGACCTGCCAACCATTGCTGACATGTCTACTGTCGCTGCATTGGTGTAGGATTACTTTGCTGGCACCATCCAAGTAGACATGTCAGAAAGTCCTTATTTTTACTGGCAGGAAAAAAAGGCAGTTTGGAAGCCCCTGTACAAACTGGCTCTATTTTACCCGAATTGTCCCCCCCTCCAGTGTGTACTCCGAAAGAGTTTTTAGTGCAGTGGGGAACCTGGTCAGTGAGCGGCGAAGGAGGTTGCTTCCGCAAAATGTTGAGAAGATGATGTTCATAAAAATGAATTATCAATTCTTCAATCAAGACCAGCACTGGCCTCCAGAGACTACAGAGGGACCTGTGATTGTGGAGTCCAGCGAGGACGAATTGATAATGTGTGAGGATGAGGAAGTACACACTGAAGGGGGCGAGGAATCAGAGGATGAGGATGAGGACGACATCTTGCCTCAGTAGAGCCAGTTTTTTACTTTGTACAGGGAGAGATGAATTGCTTTTTTTGCGTGGGGGCCCAAACAAACCAATCATTTCAGCCACAGTAGTTTGGTAGGCCCTGTTGCTGAAATGATTGGTTTGTTAAAGTGTGCATGTCCTTTTTCCGCAACATAAGGGTGGGTGGGAGGGCCCAAGGACAATTCCATCTTGCACCTCTTTTTTTTCTTTGCCAGCTCGTTTTGTGGGTGTCCAAACAAACCAATCATTTCAGCCACAGTTTTGTAGGCCCTGTCGCTGAAATGATTGGTTTGTTAAAGTGCGCATGTCCTATTTCACCAACATAAGGGTGGGTGGGAGGGCCCAAGGACAATTCCATCTTGCACCTCTTTTGTTGGCATTATGTGCTCATTGGGGCCTAGTTTTTCAAACTGCCATCCTGTCTGCCACTGCAGTGCCACTCCTAGATGGGCCAGGTGTTTGTGCCGCCCACTTGTGTCGCTTAGCTTAGTCATCCAGCTACCTCGGTGCAACCTTTTGGCCTAAAAACAATATTGTGAGGTGTGAGGTGTTCAGAATAGTATGGAAATGAGTGGAAATGAATGTTATTGTGGTTAATAATAGCGTAGGAGTAAAAAAATCCAAAAATCTGGATTTTAGCACTTTTTATGCTTTTTTAAAAAAAAATCAGAACCCAAAACCCAAAATCCGAATCAAAACCTTGAGTGGGGTGTTTTGGCAAAACCCATTCAAACCCAAAACCTCAAGGTAATCAGAACCCAAAACACGAAAAGTGGCCGGTGCATACCCCTAGTCAAGATGACCAAGGATTGTGAGAGACCTTTCGGAGGTGTTAAATAATTTAAAAGAAAAGGTATGGTTGATTAGATCAACAGAAGTGAGAACTAGACATGATGATTGTTTAAAGTTGTGGCAAATGGAAGGCAACACGTGGCAGAGCAGCGAATGCACAGCGGAAGTAAGTGTGGCGAAAAGCGCGTGCACAGCGGAAATGAGCGTACCGGAAGTGTGCGTTCCGGAAGTGTGCGTTGCAAAGCGTGGAGAACTGAGCGCAAGCACGCCCCCGACAAATTCGGTCGGGGCGGAGAGTACAGCCAATACCAAAAATGTAAAAACTGTAACTAGTAACTTGTATGTTGTTTTAAGTAATGTTAAAAGTAATGTTTCAGGACAAAGAAAAGGAACGATCCCACCAGCAGGGGCAGCGGCTGAAAGTGGTGAGAATAATGTAAAGGTTAACACAGGGGGAGACATCCATTGTACTGCAGCAGCAATTTCAGCAACTAGTTCAGAACATAGTGATTTGGTAGGCTTACATCCTGTTCGCACAACAGCAGTTCCCAATGGGAAGGTGGACAAGGATGGTGAAGTTCCCTTAAAACAAGTAGCAAAACATGATCCATGGACTAGGTCTGAAATGTTTTTAATTATGTCTGATTTCCCTGATTCTAGAAAAGATGTGGCCAAGAGTCAGAAATGTATTAGACATTTAGGTAATGCACATGAGCCTACTAATAAAGATTGGCGAATGGTGCTTAGAGCCTGTCTTCCTCTCGATATTGATATACAAAAGTTCATTAAGGATTGTATGTTGTAGGAGGATAAATCCTTAACCGAGGATGATAATCAGGACAATATTAGACGTATAATCACACATTTGGCTATATATTTTCCAGTGATAGTGGACTGGAGTAAAATTTTTACTATCAATCAAAAGGACAGTGAAAATGCAGCAGACTATTTTTGCAGGGCTCTAATAGTGATGGCCAAGTATACTGGGGTATCAGACATAAAGGATAATGTACACTACAGGGAGGTTGCTGTTACAGTTCTAATGGATGGCCTCAGGAAAAACTTGAAAAGAACGGTGCAAACTTCATTACCAAACTGGAAAGGAATCACTGTAAGTGCTCTCAGGGAGTCAGCTATAGGACATGATAGAAGTATAAATAAACAGAAAGAGACACTAAGTGATAGGGTAATGATTGTAAGTATCCCCGCACTAGAAGGACTGCACACACGACCACCAGCATACAACCTACATAAAAAGAAACATAAAATAATCAAGTGTTTCAACTGTAACGAAGAAGGACATTTCATGAGAGGTTGTAAAAAAAAAAAAGACACAATACACATAGGGGTGGGTCATGTAGATATCATCCAAGGAGGAATTCACATAGACTAGAAGACTCACACCTGCCCGCACATGTTATAGCAGCAAATGCTGCGCGGGAAAGCGATAGTCAACGCTAGGAGTCAGGTCACACCTATAGTCCAACAACCAGGTGTGGTAAATGTTAAACTGTGGTAAGTATTAGTGAGCAAGTTACTGATTTAAAAGGTAATCTTTGTTGATTTTGCTTGTTTGTTTTATGTTGTCACATGCTTGCTTTCCTAATCGCTGGCCGATGGTAAAGAATGAAAATGTTTGTTTCGTTTGTTGTTTAAAGATAACTATCTTGTTTTTTTTCTTCTCACAGATAAGGGTACACAGAAGAAATATAGACTTAGTGTTTAAAGGGGTGGTATAGAGAAATAGCAAGATTACTCTTGAAAGACTAATTAACAATGGATCATTGGAACACTCTTTGTTTTAGGCTGCAGTGACTCATGATAATTTGTTGGGTTGAGAATCATTATCCAAAAATGAAGTATGTACATACTTTGCTCCAAAATATCGTTTTATGTATCTCAGATGAGTCACCAAGAGTTAATTTTTTACATTTCTCTGTCATAAGTCAGAAAGTCCGTTGAAAAGTTATGTAGTTAATGTGATACCGAGTACATAATGAACAAAGGACGGACGACACTGGATTGATTTAAGACCCCCTAGTCAAGTATGGGGAGGGGTCATAATTTAGCAAATAGCTAAGGGTATTAGTGGAATAAATACAGCCATTTTCCCATAGAGTCCAATCCAGCTGTCATGTTTGCTGTAAAATCTCCCTTTCTGCATGTCTATTTGTTTTTCAAACCCTTGTATTCAAAGCTTTGTATTCCTATTATTCATTGCTTTCTTATTTCTCATGCTAGTATCTCTCTATCTTTCTCTCTCTCTCTCTCTCTCTCTGCTCTTGTATAGATACGAAAAGACATAGACACAGTCTCATTAATGGGGCTAAAATTTTTTTTTACATAAGACAAACTCAGGGATATACACACTAGATTGACATGAGTTACAGAAACAGTCAGGGGTTTGGTGTTATGTGTATAGAAGCTGCTACTGTTAAGCAGAAAGTTTTGTGTGAAAAGAAAATGATTCATGTTTTTATTTAGAATGCATATCTGCTTTTTGCCTCCTGTACAAAGTGTGCCTTTATATTTATGCACAAAGGGTGGAGAGATTCCTAGAAGTAAGGCACACAGATATGCATCTCTGTGTAGAACATTGGAGTAGGATTTTTGCCACAAGATGTGAAACCCTAGAAAATGAAGAATTTTCGTGTTTTATATTTTTTACTGTTAAACTGACATGTACTGGATACTGTTATATTTGAAGAAAGTGTTATAGAAATAGACCCGTCTTTCTCACTTAGTCAAGTAGCTGAATGTGAGGTACTGAGAATGGCATGTGAGTTGGCAGAGGGAAAATCGATTGATATACATTGGCCTTCAGCATTTTTCTAGTCTAGGGGGTGATGTTGAGTTGACTGAAAAATCTTTTTTTATAGCAATACCAGCACATGAGTAGGACACTACATAGAGGACTTTACACAGTGACACAGTTACCAACTGAAGTAGCTGCTAGTAAAGTCCACACTTACACACACGACCATACATGGCTGTCACACCAGGGCAAACATAGCTGTCAAATAGACAGCAGGGTTTTATGTGACAGCTAACAAATCTATGTTTTGTTTTGTTATTCGTTGTATTGTTTTAGTTTTAAAATGTGAACACACACACACACACACGTGCACGCATACACATATTGGTTAATATATGAAGATTTGGGTTACCTAAAGAATTTCCCCAAGTAAAACAAATCCACGTCATCCAATTACCACCATGCAGGATCCTCAAGTATACACTGGTGTACCAATGAAATATGTCTGGGTAAAGGTATTGAAATGTGTCTAATGTATTACTGTGTCATACTCAAAGCTTTTGTTATTCAATGTGATAGCCCTAGAGTTATAATAGGTGATAGGGGTATTCATGTTATTGATAATAGATGTATAATGTATGAGTAGTGGTAACAAATCACATACTTTCAATTAGCCACAAACCAGTGTGAACATAAAGTAACGGTACTAGGTAGAACGAATTGAATAGAATGAGAGTTGGAACTTGATTGAAGTGTCTGATAGCTCTGGCCACTAGTCCTTCCCACTATCAAAATTACTCCTAGGCAGCCTCTTAACCTGTCAGTTTTTGGGATGTTCTTGACCCCCCTTGAGATGAGATTGTAACTGAGAGGCTAGCTTAGACCTTGAGAGGAGGTAAATGGCGAGACAGCAACCAAGAACGTCCAAAACACTGTTTCCTGAAAAGTCACACTAACTGTCAGGATGTTGGATTGGGAGAGTAAGTAGTGGAACAGCAAGTTCTTAGGCTCAGGTTATTTGACAGACAGGTACCAAGTGTAAGCTACCAGCACCAAAAGTAGCAGAGACACTGGTACCCATTCCACCCACTGCAGAGGAGCCAACACTCAGAGAAGGGTCCAAGGGCACTCATGAATCTGTTCTGGAAGGCCTCGAATGCAGTTAATAGCACCTGAGCCAAAGGCTAAGACAGTTGTCCAGCAGGAAGTTGTAGTTTTTCCTGTTCTGTGTTTCTCTCATTTCATTCTCTTCTCAGGACGGTCAATTCTTTTAATTATTAGCAGGTGACAGAGGCTGGTTCAGATAATGATATTGAGGAGTTGGGGATGAAGGAGAAGTTAGTAGCATAATCGGTCCAGCAAATCACTCTATTCAATTCATGGGTAAAGGAAAATTTGGAAACCTTGGAGCTTGGAGAAAGTGAGAGGGGCTATTGTCTGAGTAGCATTACGTCCGTAAGTATGTTGACCCCATAGTTAAAAAAAAAAAAGAGGTACACCCAGCGATGCCAGTCCAGTAATATTCGGACTTGAGCAGGCATCCTTGAGAATGATTATCATTCTTGGGTGGGTAAGGTCTTAGACCAAACATAGTGCTGGGCGTGCTTTCATGTGCCTCAGTAATTATATCAAGTAGGATTAGTTCTCTTTCCACTAAATATACTTGAGGTACCCGAATTATGGGTGGGAGGCCACAAGGGGAAAAGTACAACACCTAGGTCCCTTAGTCTGGAGTCTCACAATAGTTTACAAGCTGATCACTGTTTCATGTACAAAGAAACCTGAGTATTGGGAGACTGGGAAGAACGAACAGACAATAGCCCGCCCATAAGTGTTAATGAAAAGAACTGATGACATTATTAGAAGTGTATATAGTAACGCAAGCTGAATGAGATTGTATATGACATTATTGATAGACATAGGATGATGCTATTGATGAACATGAAGTGTTTAAATGTATTCTGAGCTTAAGGACATGCGTTGGACAGATGAACCTGTTAAACTTGAAGAACTGTAGTAGAGTATTCTGTATAGCTGATACATGTTCTATTGTACTCTGTACCTTTCCAAATAATGTATTACTTATTTTATTGCATGAAGGGCATACAAAAGGTTATCTCCAAGCTCCAGATATGTACGGTCTATAGTAAAAGAAGAAGTCGTTTTGAGGATTAAGACTCTCTCTTATGATAACTTGTTTAGATCTACAAACAGCGTGGTCATACCCCAAGGGGGACTTGCATTACATAGCAATGAAACGTGGTACTGAGATCCTGCATATAACATCTTTAAGGTGATAGTTTATTATACTATCAAAGGGTGGAACTGTCGAAGTCGTATAATTGGATGAACGAAAGTATATTGGTTAATATTGTTTTATTGGTTGATTGCACTCAGTATGCCATGCTACACGTGGCATACGTCGATCGCAAGGTAAAATACGCACGTACACACTCGCATTACAACATTTAGTTATTTATATAATTCATATTCATATTGGTTCCGTTACACAGTAATTTATGAGCAGATAGTATTTAGTTTATTATTAGTTTATATAATATGATTATATGTACACTTCAGTGTTATTTAAGGTTCAGGTTATAGGAAAAGTGTCATGTCTAGTATCGTATTAAACCCCTATTCATCAGCAGCTGTCCGGTTTATTCGGCGAAGAGATAGCACATTGCATACTCAAGTTATTGTTGTTAGGGAATAAACCTTTAATATGATGCTGACTGTAAAATGCTAATGGACTGATTGTAATTGGAGTTTTGGCGGGAAGAACAGAGCTCATCCCCTGGAGAGATGACCCCCACCTTTGGATTCCTTAGATTGAATCAGCCTATGACCTGTTTACCCTGGACCCATCTGAAGTCTGGACCTATAGAAGCAAGCCACGTCATCTCTATTGTTCACTCTGTAACACTGAATGTATATATAATCATAGCTGCACCCCCACTAGCCTCAGTCTACTCTGATCACAGTATTCTAAACAGATATACTGTCCACTGGGACCCGTGGAAGCGCAGCGAAGCGCATGCAAAGCGCATGCAAAGCGAGCGCGGTATGTATGTATCTTTTGGTATTGGCTGTACTGTACTGTATCATAATATAATAATGTATTGAACTGTTGACTATTTACATCTGCTAAAATAAATCACTATGTGCGTTAGAAACTCAATACAATCGCTTGGGCAATGCTTATTTGAAAAACGATAAAATTACTTTAATATATGCTAATGACTACTTCTACTTAATTAAACCGGATACCATGGACTATTTAAATCGGGACGTTAGACATAGGATGTTATGCCTTGAGGAAGACCCAGGTAACACAGGGTTGAAACGCGTTGGATGGAGACCCGGAATAACGAGTGCCCAGGTGTAATCGCTGATCCATTCGAGCTGCAGCTGTTCCATCTTAGACAGGCGCCTTGCACTTGGACATTTGGTACGGGTGCTATTGTTATTAACTGCAGTGAATTGTATTCACAAATTGTTTTTATTGTTGTTATTGAGAATTAAATTATGTATGAAAGTAATGCACAAGATTGGTTGCTTTATTGCTTCTTTTCATGATCACATAACGGATCGGAGTTGGAAGGGGAACGTGCCTATCATATGGGAAAGAGAACAGGATTTATCTTTACAAGTGTGTTTTGGAGCTTCCATATGTAAGCATATACCCAAAGGGGCAGAATATAAGGAAGAACCACGGGTGCTTATTTGGAATTGGCTGTTTTCAACATCAGTTACTGAGAATCACTTTATATTATACAGTGGTGGTGGACTCTTTTCTTATCTGATGTCAAACGTTATTATGCCATATGTTTTTTTAATTTGTGTCTTTTATGGATTCATGCATTTCACATATTGATGTGATTGAGAGAGAATATCCCTCCAAGAATTAGGGGTCATCTACATAATCCTCTGACTGGACAAAAACGGGGGCGCAAGTGTATGTACCATTTTGTTTGTTTTAAGATTTATGTAAATGATAATGTTACACGTGTGTATTCAATACTGTGTTATGTCTTGAGTTAGCTGTTTACACAAGGATTCTACAGAGACAATTTATATAGATGTATTGAAAATTATTCCTGTTCAGACAGGTGTTTCTGATCTATGTATTAATAGCTAAAAAAAGAAGTGTAAATAGACAGATGAAAGAGGCATTCATCTTATATATTTGTATTGAATGATTGCCCATCATAAACCGGTTCTAAACCAAAACACAGGTCTTTGTAATGGGTGTTTACTAAAGTGTGTTCTCTCTAGTTAGGTTGTTTTACGGATGATATTGTAGTTAAAAAAAATATTCACCACGATGGGTGCTACAGAATATCAACACAATATCGCCTTGATAAAGACCTAGCGATTCAAACGCGTTGGTGGCTGTGTGCACTTCAACTGACATCTGCCTTTCCTATCTGCAGCATCCTTTGGGCCCTTTAGGATAATGCTAAAAAATGTGTATATCCATAAGTTCTGATAACATAGAAATATAAAATGTGACATCAGATAGAACCGCTTGGCCCATCTAGTCTGCCCAATTTTTAACCTATTGTAACCTCAAACGCTATTTGATCCTTTAATATTTCTAAGGATTTCCTTATGTCTATCCCAGGCATGTTTAAGTTTCTCTACTGTATTAGCCTCAATCACCTCTGATGGCAGGCTATTCCTGTGAAGTAGTTTTTCCTCAAATTCTCTCTAAACCTACTACCAATCAGTGCATGTCCTCGTATTCTAATATTTCTCTTTCTTTGAAGAATGTTTCCTTCCTGTATCTCGTCAAACCCCTTGATATACTTAAAGTTTCTATTATGTCCCTTCATTCCTTTATCTGCTCCAAACTAGACTGTCTACCGGGTATAGTCATAAGCTTGTAGAACAGGTGGGAGAGGTCTTCGCCTTTAGCAGCCGCCTTTCCCGTAGAGCTTGATGTGCTCACAGGTATTCAGATGCCCCCAGGTCTTATGCTTTGCGTAGTACAAGCTTATAGTTTAAACCGTAGCGCGGCAAGGAAATGGCAGCAAGAGGCAAACAAAGTCAGGGACAGGCCAAGGTCAAAGGACACAGGTAGTCAGCGAAGTGGAGTCCAGGCAAAAGGTCAGGTCTGGCAGAAAGACAGGATATCCGAGTCACAGGCACGAGTCAGGGTCACAGCAAGGTCAAGCCAGAGGTAAGCAATACAGGAACACAGAACACTCAGCAGGACAGCAGCCAGGAAACTGAACGCTATAAACGGCAGGGAGGCTAAGCCGTTCCTGCCTTAAATACAGATAATGACCAATTAAGAGCAAGCTCCATAAACTAACAATGAGCCCCAGCTAATAAATGTAAACTATGCATGCACACGAGCAACAGCTTGCCGGGTCGCAGCGCTAATTACATTAATTATTTGCACCCGCGCACAGCTGTGTTTGCCTGCCGGGAAGCAACAGGGGCTGAAGAAGCATCCGACCGTTGTCCTGGCAACGGCCGGGTAAAGGCGGAATTGACATGGGCACTAAAAAGAAGCGAGCCGCTGCTTTACTACGAGCCGCTGCGGCATATACATATTAAGATCTTTTAGTCTTTTCAGGTAAGTTTTGTGATGTAGGCCATGCACCACTTTAGCTGCCCTTCTTTGTACAGTCTCTAATGTATTTATATCCTTCTGGAGATATGGTCTCCAGAATTGAACACAGTATTCTAGTTGAGGCCGTACCAATGACCTATACAGTATTAAAGTAATTTCATCGTTTTCCAATAAGCATTGTCTATGCGATTTGTGTGGTTCCAAAGCACAAGCAATTTATTTAGCAAACGCAAAAGTATAACAGTTCAAACAAATAAGTACAGTACAGCCGATACATGATACATATGCTGCACCTGCTGCTCCCAGCTGGATCCAGCTAGACAGTCTTTCAGTCCTGAAGACTGTGGTCAGAGTGACTGACTAGCTGATTCCAGGGTGCAGTATATATACATTTAGTGTTACAGTAAATACAATACAGTTGACTTGGCAAGTTTGGGTTCAGGCTTCAGGAAGGTCCAGTGTAATCCATAGGTCAGTTCAAACAACCCCCTCCAAGGGTGGGGGTCAGCTCTCCAGATGATGAATACTAATGTTCCCGTCAAGAACTAGTTTAAACTGGTCTATTAGCATTACACAGACAATATCATTCTAATCATTTATTCCCTATCATCCATATTTAGCATACACAAGGAGCAATCCTTTCAGTGAACGAACCGGACGTCTGCGAATAAATAGGGGATTAGACTGATACCAGACATGACATGTTTCCTATGACCTGAACCTTAGATCTCACTAATGTGTATATATAACCTTATAATATTTAACTATAAACCAAATAACATCTGCTCATAAACAACTGTGGATTGTAACGATTATAAAAATTAACTATATACAAGTGAATGTGTAAGTGCGAGGGTATGCATGCGTTATTTATCGTGCGATTGCCTCATAACACGTGGCGTACTGATCGCAATCACACTGTAAAACAAATTGAATCAATATACTTTCTTTCATCCAATTATACGACTTTGACAGCTCCACCCTTTGATACTACACATAACTATCACCTCAAAGATTTTATTGCAGCATCTAAGTAGTACGTTTCATTGTTTTGTAATGTATGTCCCCCTTTGTGTATGACCACTCTGTCTGTAGATCTCAGACAGGTTACCATAAAAGAGACAATACAGGTAACTTGGCAAGTTTCCATAGGTTCAGGCTTCAGGAAGGTACAGTGTAATGCAGTCCATAGGTCAGTTCAAACAACCCCCTCCAAGGGTGGGTGTCAGCTTTCCAAGGGTGGGGGTCAGCTCTCCAGATGATGAATACTAATGTTCCCGTCAAGAACTAGTTTAAACTGGTCTATTAGCATTAAACAGACAATATCATTCTAATCATTTATTCCCTATCATCCATATCTAGCATACGCAAGGAGCAATCCTTTCGGCGAATGAACCGGACGTCTGCAAATAAATAGGGGATTACAATGGTACCAGACATGACATGTTTCCTATGACCTGAACCTTAGATCTTACTAACGTATATATATAACCTTATAATATTTAACTATAAACTAAATAAATAACATCTGCTCATAAACAACTGTGGATTGTAACTATTATAAAAATGAACTATATACAAGTGAATGTGCAAGTGTATGCGTGCGTTATTTATCGTGCGATTGCATCATAACATGTGGCGTACTGATTGCAATCGCACTGTAAAACAATATTAATCAATATACTTTCTTTCATCCAATTATACGACTTTGACAACAGTCAGGGGTGTAGGAACCAAGGGATCAGTTGCCTCCCCCATGATTTCTGTTGGGTGGGTAAAGACTGTGTTTTGCTCCCCCCATGAACTTCTACACAAAAGCCTTCATGCTACTTTCTGAAGACATGATATCTGTTCTAAACTTGTGAAACTTTTTTAAATTATAGATGGTCTTAGTATAACTACCAAATGTTCTTTAATATAGATTGCCTTAGTATAGATTTAATACAGATGTTTTTTTTAAATAAACAAATCAAAGTGTTGCGTTCATAAACATTTAATAAATAACCTGTATTGATGATGCACAACTATTTACTTTTAACCTGAATTTCGTACAGTGCATCTAGTAACAAACATGAGATATAGAAATTCAAATTTATAGTACATACCATAACCAGTGAGGCAGCAACTATAGATTTAAAAATACTCCCAATCAAATGAGATTAGGCTGTCAACAAAATCTGAATAAAAACTAGGTTAATGACTATGAAAAATGTACATTTTTAGGATGAATAATTTAATTTATCTACCTTTCTAACAGCTATTGTAATAACTGATAGTTAATATTAATAAAATATTTATTTAATAATGTATAAGTACATTTTTAGCCAACCCCTGAAACACTGGCAAAAATTAACATAGGATTGGTAGTCTTTGTATATCTACAGTCAGTGTTACAACTGTCGTAAAGCAAGATAAAGCGTCATTTTGATTTACTACACTATATACTTTTTTTTCTCCATTCTTTTTACATGTTCTGAGGTTTCTGCCTGGATCGAAGTCCATAGTAGACATCTAGACTGATTTATGAATACACATTGATATTCCTCCTACTCATGTGTTATTAGTTAAGATTGTGTTGATATTGTGTAGTACCCATTGAAGTGAATAACTTTTTTTTTCCAGTTTTACATGTTGTACTGTGGGGCATAGTGATAGCTCTCTCATTCAAATTGTAGGCTGCCACACAAAGTGGAGCGTTCTTGGTTGTAAAAATATTTTTGTTGTTAAGATATCTTGTGTGATATAACAGTAAGAAAAGTGTTACATAAACCTGCAATGAAGTCATTAAAACATTGAAATATATTCACATTTGTAGTCACCTTTTAATTGTAATCTCCCTAAAGCTGCAGTGAAACAGAGGTCTTTACTTTTCAATTCCATTTTTATAAATAAATGAAAAAACAAAGATTAATTTCTGTCTCAGTTAACTGGAACTTTGACGTTTCTATTTTCTGTATGAATAAACTTTTATAGCAGCTTTTTAAAACCCTTGGGGAAAAATTTATTAAGCTGCAGGTTTGAGAAAGTGGAGATGTTGCCAATAGTAACTAATTTGATTCTGTCCGTCATTTTGTAGAATGTACTAAATAAATGATAACTAGAATCTGATTGGCTGCTATAGGCAACATCTCCATTTTTTTCAAACCAACAGCTTGATACATTTTTTTTGAATCAAACATTTTTATTAGTTTTTTTTAACATAGAAAAATAAAACATAACAAACAGCAAAACAAGCATGGACGCATTGATAAATGATGTAGTTCCACATAAGATTACACATGGAAAATATGTAAACATCAGCTTTTAAATCCACTTCAGAAAAGTTACTTCAACAACATACAATTGAATCTTCACAATATATACCTAACTGAATATACCAGGATGCAATATGTCATGAAACATGTAGTATAGAATATATAATATAATGTGCTGTCTATATCTCCCAACTTAATGGTACATAAGGGTTTTAATAGTGTATATCCTGAACCTTAACAAGAGGGTATGACCATACCAGAAAACTGATAAAACTATATTGTATGCTTGTATTTGTGTTGACTGGACCCCTGCACCTCAGCCAACAGATCCCCATTGGCAGTTTATATTGGGCAAAGTCCTCTACCAGCAAGCCGACCACATAGCTCGATTTCGCTCACCTTGACCATACCTTATAGTATTTGGGCATATTATCACGGGACTGATAAGTAAATCGTTCATCACTCACTGCAGCATTTACTAAAGCCAACCAGGTACCGAAGTCAGGTCCCTCCTGCGCAATTCACCTTTTAGCTATTGCAACTTTAGCTATAGCGAATAAACTAGTGACATATCTAGTCGCTGACCACCCCAGCAGCAGATTAACACGTAAACCAAATATACATGTCTTAGGATATAATAATGGTATTTCTATACCTGTATTTTGGATACAATTCACTACTCACAACTAAAAATCCCCCAACACAGGGCAGCTCCAGAGTAGGTGACAGAAATCAGCGGAGCATTCTCCACATTTTGGGCAGTTGGAGTCAGTTCTAGCACCCATCCGAAGCAACCTGCAGGGGGAGTAGTACACTCTATGTAAAATGTACATCTGGACCTGCCTGTATTTAGTACATGACATAGCCTCGCGAGCACTAGCAATTATCTAAGTCCAGTCCTCATCGCCAGGGGTCCCAAATCCAGCTCCCAATTCTGCCTCAATATCGACAGATTGTCCGGAAGCAAGTAATGAAACTATATTAGTATATAAATGTACTTAAAGTACTGTGTTTCCAAAAACATTTGGAGGGCCACCACTGGAAATATTGCATTTGTTGCAAATATTTGCAATTTTGCATCCACTTGTAATTGCCCTCACTGAACGGGGCAAACAAACTACTTCACACGTACCCAAATTAATTGGGACAGGTTTGTTACTTTATCAACCTTAGATAAATACATGTTTGGAGTTAAACATTAATTACAAGTGTAAATTATGTAGAAATAAAAACTTAAATGATATATCTTTATTTTTAACTCATTCCAACATTTCTGATAATAGATTGTAGTAAATGTGTTTAATGTGTAGCCAGCTTCTTTGTTAATAAGAAGGAACATACTAGTAGGTTAATTGGCTGCTACTAAATTGACTCTAGTCTCTGTGTGTGTGTGTGTGTATGTTATGGCATTTAGACTGTAAACTCCAATGGGGCAGGGACTGATGTGAGTTAGTTCTCTGTACTGTGCTGCAGAAGCAGTGGTGCTATTTAAATAGCTCATGATGATGGCTATCAAGTAGTAGCGATGGTCTGCAGGCACAGGTAGCACAGAGGTCCAGGTAAGCTGGGAAGCTTGTGAGCTGGATACCAGACAAGTGAGATGATCAGTGAGTGAATAAAGATCAGAGCGCAGCAGTTACCCTGAGAAACCAGGCACAGCAAAGATTACTGGAAGAGGCAGTTTGTTAAAGGCCAGAGATAGGTGAGCATGCTCTGGATCAAACGATGAAAGCTTAACTGTTTGTAGGCAGGATCAGTGGAACACAACAGCATCTAGGGATGAGATGCAGAACTGCAGCCAGGAGGCAGATGGTGGCAGTTTTGTGGAAAAAAATTCACTAAAAAATAAAAGAAATAAAGTTGTTTAAAGTTGCATCTGCTTGGTTTATTGAACATAGATTATATTAATGAATTAATCTAATGAAGTGAAATAATTGAAATTAATGAATGTCAGTGAGTGAAATGATTAATGTAAGGTATTAGTCTGCATTCACAGTACACAATACACAGATAAGGATTTAATTGTAAAAAATACTTATTTACTATTGAGGCAGTCGCAGAACATACAAATTGTACAGTGCAGAGACAATAAATATTAACATATCAAGGTGTTACTAGTCTTAAAAAACAAACAAACATTTATTTTCCAAATGGGGTTATGACAGTACACAAGAAATATGCACTGTTAAACATACTTACCTACTTTCTTCAGCTCTCTTCCGGGAGCCAGCCAGTGGAGGTGGGCGTGAGGGGACGGGGCGGCCAAAATCGCGTCATTTTGGCTCAGCCCCTGTGACGTCACGACGCAAACAGCGTCATTTGACAGCGGGGGGCGGGGCCAAACGCTGCGATTCACCGGGAATCGCAGCGTTTGGGATCTAATTCTACCCACTTCACTAGGAAGTGGGGCACTTCCTAGTGAAGTGGGCAGAATTCGGGAGATTGCCACACTCACCCGGGAGTCCGGGAGACTCTCGCAAAATGCGGGAGTCTCCCGGACATTCCGGGAGAGTTGGCAAGTATGCGGTTAAATGTAACATTATTGAATTCATGGAGAGTAAGATGTAAGGGGTCCTTTTTTAGTTGTGAACAGTCTTAATCCAGAAATGTGGCATATACCGCATTCTACTTTCTAAAACTGGCGTACTTTTTAAATTAGTTGTAAGTGTGTCTGATGTACGACTGACATAAACCCTGCACATATGCTAATGTTTGTATCTTGAATTCCTTGCCAATGTGTACGGCGATAACCACAGGCACTGAATTCACACTCACAATACACCCATTTTACCTGTAAACCTGAGTTTGTTACTTTACTAACTTACTAAGCAGTAAGGATCAATTATTTAAAATAAGGGCCTAAATCACACAACTTTATTAAAAAATAAATGTTAAAAAGTGAAGTAATATCTTCCTACTTTATTACAAACAGCTGAAGCCTCTACCACATTTTTAGGACAGCATCCTGATATAAGTTGACATACACCAAAACCAGTGACTACAGTTGTTTGAGCTGTTGTGACATCACTAGCCCTACGTCTGTGAATGGTATATGTATGTATTGCATTCACTAATACATACAAACCCTGTCAATCATTCTTTCTTTGTACAGTTAGAGAAGCACCTCCCCCTAAGATGGCAAATTACTTCAGAGGAATAAAACATGATTAAAACCACAAAACTCTGCCGTGACGGATAGTTGATATGGCAAATTGTCAATACTCAGAAAGCACTGTAGACTCGAGATGTACTGAAAACCATTAACTGGTATTTACGCCACTGAACTAGGAGGTGCAGAGTCTAACATACCCTTGGCGTTCACCAGGGACCCCCGTAAGGAGGTTTGGGTTAGCTGCAACGGGTATGCAGGTCGCAGTCCTCCAAGACAGTTACCAGTGTAGTTATAGAGAACAGTCAGGACGGCCCAGGTCAAACCAATAAGGAGGAGACGGTACCGAAGGGAGATCCACAGAAAAGTCAGAAAGGCCGAAGTCACAATGATAAGGCAGACAGCGAAATCCAGGAGAATGGACGACAAGCCGGGGTCACAACAGAAGGCAATAATGGGCACAATCCAGAAGAGTAGTCAGAGGAAACCGGGTCAAACCAAATCGGAGCAGGAACATACAAACAATGCTGGAGACAGGAGACCTGATACTCTGGCACTCTAATGGTGCCAGAGCAGAGTTTAAATAGAGGCTAGAGGAAGTGGGCGGTCAGACACGTTAACCGCCAAGACCCAAAGCGTCCTAGCAACGGGGTGCACTACCACGCATGCGCCCGACGGCCGGCGACGCTGTGCACCTGCTGCCTAGCAACTGGATGCCCCCGGCCAGAACTGCAAGGTGACCGTTCCTGCTCCACGGAAGAACAGCGGGGACAGCACGTGACACAAATCAAACAAAAAAAATAATAATACAGAGTAATAGAAAAAGACAAATAGACATAAGAGGTTGACAAAGTAGTTACAGTCATGGGACAAAGGATATAAAGGGCCTTGCCCATGAGAACTTGCCCAGAGAGAGTAGTATCAGGAGGGAGTAGAAGAGGCGATAGTGAAGAGTTGCGTTTTAAGAGAGCTCTTGGAAGACTGAAGGTTGGAGGAGAGTAAAGAAACTGTACCACTATCCAGGATTTGAATTAAAAAGTACTCTATAATACAACATCAGAAAAGATTAAATACCCTTACCTAAATTACACATATTAGACAGACAAGAATTTTTCAAAAAGTATAAAAGCAAAATCATATCTCAAGAGAAAAGTTTAAATTCATATAAAAGACAATTGGATCTTGAAAAGTGACAGAATTCTCCATGTCAAGATTCACAGCCACCCAAAAATAGCATCAAGTTTAGGCTTACTGTATTAGAGGCCCTTTGTGTCAGATACCCACATGGCAATTCCAGCAAACTGACTGGCTGACAGAACAAAATAAAGATTTTTATAGACGTCACGCATGTAAAAAAGTAAAAGTAGTAGTAAATGTCACATCTGTTACACCCACAGTGACAGGTCAAACTTAAAAGCACAAATACATAATTTATGTTATCCAATATAACATATAAACATATATAGGCAGCCCAAAGAGGCTGCTTTAAAAAAAAAAAAAAAGAAGAGAGTAGATGAACATATCCATTGTTAGATGAAAGAACTGGTCAGTAATGTATTTCTCAGTAGTTACAAAGGAACTTTCTGGATTCAAACAAACATTAGTAGAGGTGCAAAGTATAACATGGGGTAGGTATTTACCAGGAGACCCAGAAAGAAGGTATGGACTTGCCTGCTATCCCTCTTGCATGTTAGGAAGCTCTGAACAGGTATTGTACATGACTGGCAGGTGGAAGGAATCAAACGTGAGTGATATGAAATACACAAGATAGCAAATAGTCTAAAGTCACTGTCAAGGATGCAATGACCAGAAACACAGAAAGGCTGAGGGATGGATTATCCAGGGAAGGGCTGAAGAGATCAATGAGTCAAACAATCATGGACTTGACTTAATCTTCTGACACCATTTTTCTAAAAATGGTGCCTTAAATACTATGGAGGCAGCATCCAAAGAGTGCTACTGCGCCATCATTGTGACATCGGTGGCACCAGAGGTAGAGATCCACCACCCCTTCAGAAACAGAGGAAGGAACGTGTCGGACCCAGGTATGTGAGATGCAGACCCCAGCATTTGCCAACATTACAGAACCTCAGCAACCAATAAACATTTTGGAATACAAGGCTAAAGCAGACAGGAATGAGGTGGAAAACTGTTCTGACACTTCTTTCACATGCAAGAACTGTGTTCAGACACATCCTTGCCCTCAACCACTGCTACAGAAGCAGCTAGATCTCCTTCACCTTAAGGACCTACTATTGTTACCATGAAATTATCATGTCATGTGACTACTCTGGTAACGTAGTCAAATCCCAAGGAAAAAGAAAAGCAAAAGAAGTATATGTTGAGGCACTCTGGGATGTTATGTTCTGTTGTCATATTAAAAACATTACTTTATTGATAAAGATTAAAAATTATTTATTTTTATAGTTTCATACAAATAGCGAAAATAAAAACAGATTGTGAATATATAGTGATTATTGTGTGAATAAAATTGCAGACCCAGCTGCAATAGTTTTGTTATCTCACAGAACTTTTATTCATAAACACCTTCATTTGTGTATTCACCTTCAAAACAGATGTCACTATGCAGTTTGAAATAATAATTGTCTGTTAATTTCCTAATGATAATTATGTCTAATCACAGGTCACTTATTGCCTATATCATTAGGTAGTTCACTTAGAATAGCTAGAATTTATTCACATTAATTTATTTATGCTAATTTAGCCACAGTATATAAACAATCAAATACTGTCAGCTGTCCAGTGAGTAACTAGTTTTTGATCATAAGATAGTTCCATGTGTATATTGCAACACGTCATTTAGATAGTATTTGCTTCAGAGCAAATGGTATGTTGTTTAGCCATATAATGAGAGGCACTTGTGTATTGCTGACTGCCTATTCAAAGCTATCTGTAGCCATGAATCGCTGTTAGAGGGTGCATTGGTAACAGGGTTATCTAACCAGAGCAAGCAATCATTCTATAAATATATGACAGTTCAGGAGATATACAAAGCGAACGCTATCGCGTTTCGTTTGTATGCTTTCTCATGGCAAAATAAAAAAGCATTCTTTTAATGTAAAATTATTGATAACATTGCCATTCTGTCCGATCTCTTCTTTAACAAACTGTGATGCAATGCAAACAGGAAACGAATAACTGAGCCTTGTGTTGGTAATTATACAGATATAGCACGTTGAAGGCAAGGCCGATCATGTTACAGATATTTTTCACCTTGATAAAAAAAGAGTCTGAGGATCGAAACGCGTTGTTTTTTTACCCTCTATGGTGTTTTGGACTGCTATCCACTTTGAAGGAGGACTATTTTAGCACAAAGGCACCTTTGGACAAGATTTATTTGTAAAGCTGGACATTCTCTACATTCTGGTAGGCAGCCATTTGATAACAGATAGAGGTGTTTTCTTTTATTGTATGTTAATATTGTATGTTTTTTATGTTGTTTTTATCCGATTAAATGCTTTTTGGAGATAATGTTATATGTGCCATCTATATATTTTTTTACCACTGCTACATCGATGTGATTATGTCTAATTGAATGCATGTAAACATCTACTGTTGAGTAAGCATATATACAAAGGGGTGATTCACATCCAGAAGAATTGCTGTGCTCCACATGTGGTGCTTAAAATAGTGTACTTATTGTTGTACACATCATTTCCCTAAGGGGATTATTCTGACATATGGTGGTAGCATAAGTAATAGAATGGTTCTGTCTGAATGTCAAACTTTATTATACTATATGTACCTTTTCCTCTTACTTATTACATATATGGACCTCTCTGTTTGACATCTCTAGTTCACTGATATAAGGGATCATTTGTGAAGCAAAAAAGGATTTGAGACTTTTTGTGGTATTTGAATGAACACTTATTCCATTGTATTTGATGTCCGTGTCTACCAATAGTTGTAAATATATTGATTACATATATGCTGATTGATTCTATAAGACAAGAACCTAGCACCAATATAATCCATCTTTTTTTCTATATGAGACTGCAGTATGCATTATGCTATTTTGTTGGGTACAAGGCTGTAATATTGAGCATGCAGCAATGCTCTTTACATTGCTTTAACGATGAGCACAGAACTGCGTTGGGCTTTAGGATATTATGCCAAGTATGGGGTTTGTATTTGGTGGGCAGGGGTGTGCTATGGACAGTATTACCTTTTTGCAATAATCTGAATGCTTAGCATATACTATTTTTATGCATTGCACAATAAATGTAACCTTCATCAAACAATGCATGTTATATAATATTTCTGACACCATTTTCATTGTACCACACATATCGTCTACTTTTTCAATATACTCTGCTTCCTAGCATGTACGTTTCAAAAAAATATTCTTCTCAGTACCTATAAATGTATTAAGCTTATTTCAGAAATGATTATCTGACTAAATTTACCTGGGCTCAGATAATTATATTATGTAAAATGTTTGTTTAAATATACAATAAAATAATTCAATCCAGGTTATTTCATTTATACAGTCAGTGCTAAATTTAGAAGTGAACCAACATTTCCTGGCTAAAATGGGCACGATGACATACGTGGCCTAAATTATTACCCCCAGTATGGTACTGTGACACACTAGACTGTAAATTCATAGTTAGAGTATTGTGACGAACAAGACTGTCGCCTCAATATATTATTTTACTGCCTCACACAGGACATTATTATAATTATCTTAGATTTGTAAGGCGCCACAGTGTTCCGCAGTGCTATACACTAGGGAAAACAGGACATACATAAAACAGAAACATACATAAAACAAGGACATACAAGACAGATAAAATAAATACAAACATGAAAACATATGGAGGACTCTGCTCATTAGAGAGCTTACATTCTAAATGGAAGAGGGAACAGCTGAAACAAATTACATTACTGTGGCACAATGATCTCTCATTAAGCACATTGTTGTTTGATATTCTATCATCTATGTAGGCCATTATGATACACTGTCACCCTTAACAAATTAATTAAAATATTGGTGAAGATCTCACTCACCAAAACAATGTTTGCACATTGTAGGAAACCCTATAAACACAAAGCACTCCGTAATACACACAATTACATAAACACTAAAAAACAAACATAATTATCACCCTAACATAGGAACAGGTGTACTTTCACACGTAAGCAGGGCCGGCGCGTGACACTGTATAACACATGCACCAACAGATGGTGGTATAACAATAAATGTGACAGAGAGATGCTTTTTTCTTTATTTCTCAGTATCTATGACAGGCTTGTCCCAGAACAACCCACTAGTTACAGACACTACTATTGCTGCAATCCATTGCCTCATATAAACCGTTTAGAGAACAGGCAGCATGTTCTCTGATTAGGTTCCGATTGTGGTGTGTTCCGGCAAAGAGATGCCATACAGTAGACAAGAGTCTGCTGCTAAGTGGTTAGAAAGCTGCCAATATGTTCCTGTGAAGGAGAAGGAGAGAAGACGTGAGTGCCAAGAGAAAAGGCACCAGCTGAATGGGAGAAAGCGAAAGTTTGAGGGGCTCGGATAGAAAAAGCTGAGTTATGAAAAGAGAGCTTGGGGACGCAGGACAGAGTACTGAATGGAGAAGCAAATAAGAGACAGGAAACGAAAGAAAGGAGACAAAATGAACGCACTGAGGAGACAAAAAAAGTGCTGGGGGGCTAAGGAAAGTAAGAACAAGAAGATATAGGAGTGGGGCTTGTACAGTGTTAGAAACAAGATAGACAGTTGAAAACAGAGCTTGGAGTTTGCTGTAGAAAAGAGAAAGCAAAGGAAAGAAAAGTACTTTTGGTGTTTATATTTAAATGAACTGAACTTCCCTAAGCGTTCCATACAGAAGAACAGGGTCCAGCCCGTCAACACTTAAGAGTTCAACTGCACTAAAATTATACAGTTACCACAATGAATAAAGTGTTGAAACTGGTGCATACAATATTGTACTGAGCAAACAAAATATAAATAATATTCTTGCAATGTCCTTATTATGATGTTCTATATGGACTCAGTTCTATTATCCAAGACTCACTTTGAATAAACTATTGTTATTTTCTCAGGCTCCTTAATATGTGTGGTAGAAGACTCCTGTCAGTTGTTTATCCATGTCTGGGAAGCTTCAGTAATCTTATTTGGAAAATTCTCTTGTAGACTTTTCCTTTAAATAGTTCCTCAAAAGAAAAAGAGACACAAATCATGGGCATCAGTAAAATGCTCAAATACACACACACGTTTGTTTGTTTTTTGGTGTTTTCCATAAAATAAAAATATGCACTTCCACATAATACTTATAACATAAATTTATAAAACACCAAACAATCTGTTTTGGTGTTTTCCCACAACAGAGAGAAGAAATTGTAAGTTCTCATTTCTGTGTTTTCCCTTTTATGTTGTTGTTTACATAACATTACTGTATGCCTTCTTTTTCTTCTATTTCTGTGCATTAAGAATTGTATTTTCTCATATTGAAAATTATTTAATAAGTTTCTATTTTCGTGTTCTTATTGAAACTTAAGTATGTAAGCTCTTACAAGCAGGGCACTCTTTCCTTCTGTCTCTATATCATTTTTTTCTCTTCCAACGTCACTGTACTTGCTATGCTTGGAGCTATTGGAGTCTTGGTTTTATTCGTTTTTGTTCTGTACTGTTTTACCCTGTATGGTCTACTGCTTGTATTCTGTACAGCACTGCGCTGCGGTAATCTTGTGGCTCCATATAAATAAAGGATGATAATAATAACTCATGGTCAGACAGACTGACTATTTTGAAATCACTACTTAGCTGTAATACAGGGTATTTTTGGGGTTAATGATTATTCTGGGTGATATAAAGTTTAACTGTAATGGGACATACTTTGTGAGGGTATTCTGAGTGATGGGAGTAACCTAGGACTTCCTCACGGTGTGGTCTGTGACACTAAATCCTGGTAGTGGAAATTTTGTAATTAATAGTAAATGTCGGATAATTTAAGGGGATTTAATCATTACACAGACCAGGTGGATTTGCTGTGATTAACCCTTTGTCACACACTTCAAGCTGGCTCTGGTGAGTCCTGGTTTGTAACAATTTATTAGGTTATATATTATATTATTTAATATAATTTGTAATAGACCACAAAAAATATGCCAAATAAAAGAGGATGGTTGCGGCAATGTTGTATTTTATAGCAGTGGTATCTGTCTTGTGTATACATTATTGTAATGTTTCAATTTCACTGCCCTTTCAATTGGCATCAAACATTCTTCAAATCTCTAATATCCACCCAGTCTTCTAACCCACGTCGCCTCCTTGCCACCTTCAACTCACTTCTCTGACCACCTGTACCTCCTCCCCCTTTCTTCCTCACGGCTCATGATTTTTCCACCTACTTCAAAGAAAAAAGAAAAAGAAAAAAATCAACACTATTCAACAAGATATTTCCTCATGCCAAATTCAACATACTCCATCCACTCTACCCACCTTCACCTTCTCTCCCCAATTCATCCTTAATTAATTCTGTCCAGTAACTGAAGAGTGTCTCTACAGTCACTTCATCATCTCACCCTACAACCTGTCCCTTCAACCCTGTTCCCTCCCAACTTCTCCCCTGCATGCCCACCTCTACCTCTTCAACCTGTCTCTCTCCACTGGCAAATTTCCATCCGCCTCTAAACATGCGCTCATCTCACCAATTCTAAAGAAACCATCTCTTGATCCGGCCTCTCTCTCCAACTATCGCCCTATTTCTCTCCTCCCCTTTGCCTCCAAAGCGATTAGTGTACAAACGCCTGTCTCACTTTCTCTCCTCTCACTCCATTCTCGACTCTCTGCAAGCAGGCATGTCACTGAAACTGCTCTCACAAAAGTGATCGATGATCTACTTACTGCAAAGTCTAAGGTTAATTTCTCCATACTCATTTTCCTAGACCTCTCTGCTGCTTTTGACACTGTTGATCACCCTCTTCTCCTACACACCCTTCACTCCATTGGCCTTTGTGACTCAGTTCTTCCCAGGTTCACTTTATACCTTTTGAACGGCTCCTTTAGTGTTTCTACCTCACACCCTCCCCTCCACTCTCACTATCTGTTGAGGTCCCACAAGGCTTGGACTTTTACTTTTTTTCATTGTACACATCTTCTCTTGGGGCACTAATTCGCTCATTCGGCCTCCAGTACCACTTCTATACTGATGACACCCAAATCTATACTTCTTCCCCTAACGTCTCTCCTTCTGAACTCTCTTGTGTAACCAACTGTCTTTCTCCACATTAATGTCCCAACGCTACATAAAGCTCAACATATCCAAAACAGAGCTTATTATCTTCCCTCCTGCCAAAACCACCACCTCCTCTCAAATCTCCCTCACTCTTGATAACACCACAATTTCTTCAGTCTCCCAAGCCCACTGCCTTGGTGTCACAATTGACTCCGCCTTCTGCTTTATTTCTCACATCCAGTCTCTCTCCCAGTCCTGTCAACTCCACCTTAAAAACATTGCCAGAATATGCCCTTTGCTTACTCAATATGCTACCAAAACTCTTATCCATTCTCTCATCATCTCCCACCTTGACTACTGCAACCTTCTGCTATCTGGCATTTTCCGGCACCCATATATCCACACTTCAATCCATCCTAAATGCTGCTGCAAGACTGATCTTACTCTCTCACTGCTCCACATCTGCAGCACCACTTTGCTAAGCCCTACACGGTCTCCATGTCCTCCAGAATTCAATTCAAATGACTCACCCTTACCTACAAAGCCCTCAACACCATCACCACTTCATACATCTCAAATCAAAATACTCTTCTTACCGCTCCCTTAGATCTACCTCTGACTTACGCCTTGTCTCGTCTCTGGTAACCACCTCTCACTCATGCCTACAAAACCAAGACTTCTCCTGTGCTTCTCCCCACTTATTGAATTCCCTACCGTGCCCAATCAGTCTTCCCCACAGCCTTCAAATCTTTAGACATTCTCTAAAAACCTCTTTTTTAAGGCTTACCATATCCCTTATGATATTATTTACATTAATACACCCTCACAGCTGTCCCAATCTCCAATCTAAGCCACACCAGCTCCCCTTGTTTCAGCTGTGCCCTCTTCCACTTCAGCTGTGCCCTCAATGCCCTTCTGGCATTTGCACTTCTGGCAGAAGGGCCGATGGTCAGATGCACCATGCACTGACAGCCTGTCAGTGACAGGCTTCCTGGTGGCTGGCTCCTCTCCAGGAACCAGCCACCAGATCACATGTGCAGCGCTGCACTGTCAAATCAGGTCAGAGGAGCGGACAACAGAAGAAGAAAGCAGAAAACAGCAAGAAGAGAAAAGAAGATGAAAAGGGAAATACACTAAAACGGGGTGGGGGGGGGAAGAAAAAGGATGCCACATAGAAAATGGGAAAGGGGGGGAAGAGAGTATGCCACAAAGTGGGTGGGGGGGGGGCAGAGAGAGGATGCCACACAGGAGGGGGGGGCAGAGTGATGATGCCACACGGGGAGCAGAGAGAGGATGCCACAAATGGGGGGGGGAGAAAAGAAAGGATGCCACACAGGGGAGGGGGAGAGGAGAGATGATGCCACACATGTGGGGGGGGGCAGAGTGATGATGCCACACAGGGGGGGCAGAGAGAGGATGCCACACAAGAAGGGGGGCAGAGAGAGGATGCCACATAGGAGGGGGGAGAGAAGAGACAGGATGCCACACAGGGGGGGAGAGACAGGATGCCACACAGGGGGGGAGAGAAAGGATGCCACACGGGGGGGATGCTGTGTATTCCATAATTATTCCTACTGGATATTTATATAAACTCACAGTTTACGCAAATATAATTTAGTGTTGTTAATATCATCATCATTTATTTATATAGCGTCACTGATTCTGCAGCGCTGTACAGAGAACTCATTCACATCAGTCCCTGCCCCATTGGAACTTACAGTCTAAATTCCCTAACACACACACTTACAGACAGACAGACAGAGAGATGTTAACTATGTCGCATATGATTTGGGGCACAGCTGTATGGTATATTACTTTGGGGCACTACTGTATGGCATAATATGACTTGGGGCACAACTGTATGGTATAATATGATTTGGGGGCACTATTGTGGCATAATATCAACTGGGGGCAGTATTGTGGTATAATATCATTTGGGGGCACTATTGTGGCATAATATGATTTAGGGGCTATTAATTGAAAGTGGGGCTGTTTTGGAAAAAAATAACATCTGTTTATTAAATGTGAATAGGAATTACTTAATGCCAGTGATGGTTGTGGGAAATAGGTATATTTCTTAAACATAAATGCTATTTAATTTGTTGCTGGGGTTGTTTGGAGGGAGGTAAATAGGTTTATTTATTAAAAGTGAATACTAGTAGGGGCGTGGCCTGGTGGAAAATGGAGTAGGGTGCTTGCATCGGGGCTCCTCAGCCTTAATATCCGGCGTAACTATCCTCCTGTGGTACTGGCTGCTTTAACCTACCTGGTCCTGTGTGGGAACCCCTTCTGTACTCTCCGGTCCAAGTTCAGGCTCTGGTCGCGGTTCAGGGAGGCTGTGCTTGGCGCTCACCCCCTGGAGTTGTACTGTGGCTGGAGTCGCGCGCGCAGGAAGGAGCTGTGAATTCATTCCTCCGGCGGTGCTTGGTCTTCGGATCCGAGGTGATTAAAAATCTGCCAGTCCATTAGGGAGGCTGTTAGGTGGCGAGAGGTTGCCTGTCTGCTGCTGGAGGGGTCTCTGAGTCCTGAAGTTCCCGCCGTGGAACGGGCTGTGGCACCATCTTGTGAAGTAGATGTGAGCAGACAGCAGGCAGGAATACAGTTGCATACCACGCAAGCTGTAACCACTATAATATTATTACCTGGAATTTGTTTGAAATGGAATACATCCTGTGCCATTCAGGTTCTGGCTGGACTGTATGTATTTAAAGGTCCCTTCACTGAAGGGATTATATTTTTTCTTGAGTCCTACAATCTCTGGCTGTGAATATCACTTTAAGCTGCTTGTATATCATCTAGTAGTGCAGCTATCAAAGTCCTTACATAGAGGGTGTCATTATGGGCAAACACTCCGCGGGCACCACTGCGGCTGGCAGATTGGAGAAATATGCCCGTTCTAACCCTGCTGCGGCTTCGGAAGGAACTCCTGCACCTGAACTGCAGGTACCTCAGTCTTCCAAAGATTCAGATCTCCCTGTTGATTCTACTCTTCAGGAGGTCCTGAAGGCTATCGCTGCCTCTGAAAAGAAGGTAATGGATAAAATTGGAGAGGTGCAGGTGGATTTGTCATTGATGCGGCAGGATTTTCAGAAAATTCGTGAGCGGGTGGCGGAGACGGAGGCCTGCATCTCCGTACTAGAGGATACTACAGTTCCTTTACCTGATCCAGACATTCGGAGGAGAGGAGTTCACGGCCCAGTTTGCGGTGGAGAGAGTGCATCGGATTCCGACTCAGAGGCCGCCTGGTGCGCAGCCACACACATTCAGTGTTAAAGTGCTACATTATAAGGATCGAGATGCTATTCTGCGACTGGCTCGGACAAAGGACCCCTTAATGTATCAAAACCAAAGAGTGGCTGTATTTCCTGACTTCTCGGTGGATGTACAAAAGAGCAGAGCTCAATTTATACAGGTGAAACATTGCCTTCGTGAAATGCAATTGCCGTATGCTATGCTTTTCCCAGCTAGATTGCGTGTGGTTGCAGATGGAACTACCCTTTTCTTTGGATCGCCGTCGGAGGCAACTCACTGGTTGGATAGGAGAGCTCCCAGAGGTCCTCGTCCAGATTGAAGATGCTTCTGGTGACGTATTGACTTCTGGACTGAAATGATGCTGTTAAAAATTGTATGCCTCCGACAGTTATAATGTTTGAGAGATAAGCTCCGTAGATGCATATCACTTTGATTTATGTTTATACATACTGAAATGCTTTGATTAATATAGAAGTTACTGAATGTTTACGAAGGTGTCAATTATAAGGTGATATTTCTGTGGAATTTTTTTTTGGGGATCTTATATTTGGTGCTAGTGGATCAGGTGGATGTGGGATACTGGAGGAGTAGTAGGGTAAAGTTATGGGCTGGGGGGCTTCCCTTGCTTAAAGGGTCGCGATCTCCCTCTCCTTTTTTCGGTGCATACTGGTATTTCCATAAGTACGTGGAGATAGTTGTGTGCGCTGTTTAAGGGGATGCGGGATAGTTATAGGGGATCCAGGTATGTCTAAGTTGGGGGTGGATATATGGGGAGGGGGTTTGTTTGAATAGGGTAGGGAGGGGTAGGTTTTTTCAATACAGTGACAGGTGTGGTACTTTATCTCTATGCAAATACTTTCAGATGATGAGATTGACTATTTTGGTATATGCTAATGTGGTTGACTGGTGGCTGGGTGTCTGCTTGGGCTGGAGGGGGTTGATTTCTATGCAGAAATGGCTTATGTGTATTCCCTTGTGTTATGGCGACTGGGAAGATGAATAGGGGGTCTATTAAAATCCTGACTTGGAATGTTCATGGTCTAAATGATAAAATTAAACGGTCTTTGGTCATATCCCAATTAAAAAAGTATGAGGCGGATGTTATATGTCTAACTGAAACCCATTTAGTGGGAGGTAAAGTGTTGGCCCTTAAGAAACCGTGGGTTGGATGGGCATATCATGCTACTCATACGGGTCATTCTAGGGGGGTATCTCTCCTTATACGTAAGAAAGTAAACTTTATTTTGGAAATGGTGGAATCGGACCCATTAGGTAGATATGTTTTTTGTAAGGGGCATTTTTGATTCTAAGCGTATAAACTTACTGTCAGTTTATATTCACCCCCCTTACAGTGGTGAGGTTCTAAAAAAGTGCAGTGATATTATCTCTCTCTCTCTCCTGATACTCCTGTGATTTGCTGTGGGGATTTCAATAACGTGTTGGACTCTAATGTTGATAGGTGGAGGGAGGTGGGGGATACTACACATGTCAAAAAATCGAAATTTGCTGATCTGGTGGAAGATATGGGTTTGGTGGATGTGTGGCGTCTGAGGCATCCGGTAGAGGTCTGTTTCTCCTGTTATTCCACTTCATATAATGCTTTCTCCCGAATTGATTTAGGACTTGTATCAAAGGAGTTACTGCCGGCTGTCTCGTATGCTGCTTATTTACCAAGGGTGATTTCAGATCATTCTCCATTGGTGTTAACAGTTAAACTTAATGTTTCTCGAGGACAAGCATTTTGGAGGCTTAACCCCTTTTGGTTGACATTATTGGAGGATGGAAATACTTTAGAATTCCAGTGGGAAGAGTACTTTGCTACCAATGTGGACACGGGAGCCCCGCCTCTCGTCTGGGATTCATTCAAGGCTTTTTTAAGAGGTTCCTTAATTAGAAGTATTGACTGTTTCAAAAGAGAGTCTAGATTGAGAGGTGATAGATTGGAAAAAGAGGTTGTGCGGTTGGAGGAGGTGTATCTCTCTAGTGTGGCTTCTGACAGGATGGCTTGGTTAGCGGTACAGAGAGAATGGTCGGATTATTTGTTAGATAAATCAAGGCATAAGTTGTTATTTGCTAAGCATACTCAATACTTTGAAGCGGATAAATGTGGTAGGTTTTTAGCGTATTTAGCTAGGTCAGAAAGGGCGGCGGCTGTAGTGGCGGGGATTACTGATACTTCGGGTGTTGTCCATACCTTGACTGAAGAGATCAGTGATGTTTTCTATGTGTATTTCAAAGATGCTTATGCGTCAAGAGCTGAGTACTCAGATTTTGATTTAGACACGTATCTAGCGGCTATTTCCTTGCCTGAATTACGCACAGATAGTAGAGAAAGTTTGGACCTGTCAATCATTGATGAGGAGATTGTAGCTGCGATATCCTCGTTTCCAAATGGTAGGGCTCCGGGCATAGATGGGATACCCATAGAGTTGTATAAGAAGCATTTGGGGTTCTTTGTGCCTCGCTTGCAAGATATGTTTACAAGTTTTAGAGATCAGGGGTGTGTATCTCCGTCTATGTCTGAAGCCCTTATAGTCCTTATCCTTAAAACGCGAAAAAATCCCTTGTTTCCAGAATCATACAGACCTATATCGTTACTGGCAATGGATATTAAGATTTTGGCAAAAATTTTGGCCACACGTTTGAACCGAGTGATTAGTGAGATTGTGCATCCTGACCAAACTGGTTTTATGCCGGGAAAATCTACAGCTATAAATCTACGTAGGCTTTTTTGTCATCTGCAGATGCCCCACCCTGCGGAGAAGGAGGCGGTGGTGGTGTCGTTAGATGCTGCTAGGGCCTTTGACTCTGTAGAGTGGAGGTACTTGTGGGCGGTGCTGTTGAAATTCGGGTTTGGACTGGTTTTTATTCAGTGGGTTCGACTGCTGTACTCCTGCCCTACAGCTAGAGTCTGTGTAAATGGCTTCGTGTCCAGTTTGTTATGGGCAGAGGTAACAGACAGGGGTGCCCTCTGTCCCCCAATCTGTTTGCCCTGGCCATAGAGCCATTGGCATGTGTGGTTAGAATGCAGTCAGATATTACTGGATTGAGGATGGGCTGCAGAACGGACAAGATTGCCCTTTATGCAGATGATATGCTGCTTTTTTTGTCATATCCTAGTAAATCGTTGCCAATCTTACTCCGTGTGGTCTCGGTGTTCAGTAGGTACTCGGGGCTTTTGATCAACTGGGATAAATCCAGTGTAACTCCGATTAAGGGTACTTGCCCTACGGGTCAAGTTTTGCAGACTCCTCTTAAATGGACCCCGGTATTTAAACATCTTGGTATCTGGATTTCTAGTGATATGGGACAAAATTTCCAGCGTAATGTCCAGCCTCAGATTGACTATCTTAAGAGCCGAATCGGGTTATGGAAGCAACTGCCATTAACAGTCACAGGTAGAATTAATCTGGTCAAAATGATAATTCAACCAAAGTTTCTGTATGTTTTGCAGCAGTCACCGATATATATCCCTCATAGTATATTTCGTTACATTGAACGTCTCATGGCTTCTTTGGTGTGGATGGGCAAGAGAGCAAGAGTTAAGCTTACCACTTTATATCGTTCTCGAGGGTCGGGGAGCTTGGCTTTGTCGAATCTGCGGCTTTATTATTTTGCCTCCCAACTGACACATATTGAGGCATGGTTCCGGTCGCGGTTGGGTGTAGATTTGCATGATTTTCTAGTCTCTGAGACAGGTTCTAAACATACACGGGTGCAGTTTCTTTTGGCTGGTAAAAAGGTTGGGGGGAACCCCCCTTTATTAGTACAGGCCATGAAGGTCTGGCGCTTGTCATCCCAGATTGGGGGTGGATTAGGCTTGGATCCGTGCACTCCACTCTGGGATAATTTGGACTTTGGAGAGTTGATTAGGATGGAGGGAGCTGGAGCTTGGCGAATCTACAATATAATACATATTGGACAACTGTATGAGAATGGGATATTATATTCATTTGAGCAACTTCAGGGATTACATGAGCTACCTAGGGGTTACTTTTATAGATATTTGCAGTTAAGACATGCTCTTGCTTCGCAGTTTTGGGGAGCTGCCCCGAGCTTTAATGTAGATTCTTTGAGGGTGCAACTGTCAAGGTTGGGCCAAAGGCGGCAAATTTCATTTTTGTATTCAATATTGGTGGAAGGATCTGGTGTGGGGGGCTTTCCGGAGCTGCCATGCAGGTGGGAGGGTGATCTGGGGCGAATTAGTGACAAGGCATGGGATATGGTGTTGTGTAGCCCGAAAGAGGTCACTGCATCAGTCAAATTTCGCCAGGTCGTTTTTTCTGTTGCACAGAGCGTATCTTACCCCTCTTCTGTGTCCTAAGTGTGGGAGTGAGAAAGGGGACTTTTGGCATATGATCTGGGAGTGTCCATTGGTCTCATGTTTTTGGGGAGAGGTGGAGGACTGTAAAAGATTGGAGGTGAGAGTAGTTGCCTTGACCCCAAAACTTTGTATATTTGGTTTAGGCTTGAACAAAAAAACTTGTAGACTTATTAGACTGCTCATCAATACGTTACTTATGTTGGCAAAAGTGGTCATAGCTAGGAAATGGATGGCACATGAAGGCCCGACTTTGAGTAGCTGGATTGACCTTGTTAATGATAGTCGGCCATGAAAGGTTCATGTACACCAGCAGGAACCTAGTGGATAAATATGAAAGAATATGGTACAGGTGGAGGATATCCCCATATGTCACAGAAGGATTGAGGGAGGTGGAGCTCTCCTAATGTAATGCTCGGGGCAGACATCCAGCCGCCTACTCTGTTATTAAGGTCAACGATTATTCTTTGTATTATTAAAATTGTGTTATTATTTCATTGTACCCTGAAAATTTTGGAAGATGTCCATACCTTGGTTTGAAAATCTGGATGTCAATCCATTTTTTTTTTATCTTATTATGTATGAATACTTGACACTACCTGTATCACTGTGTGGGTTATAGTTGTTGATTTAGCCTATTGTTATGGGCCTATTTTGATGTTAAAAGTGTAAAGAAAAGATAAAAAAAAGAAATAAAATTTCACCTGATTTAAAAAAAAAGAAAAAAAAGTGAATACTAGTATTTTAATGTTTAGGTTGGAGGGAGGCCTAATTATAAAACATGGGTTGCATTGATTAAACACCAGGGCTGGTTGGAGTGTTCTAAATTACATGTACCCATTTTTTTTTCCATTTGAGGATCTAGACAAGCAGCAACTAAAGACACCAGCAGCCACAGGTGGTGAAAGTGACAAGAACAGGTAGGAGAGAGCAGGACTGTCTGCCAACTGTCCTGAATCTGGTGGGGAAGTCCCGAATTTAGGTGACTGTCTCGTTTAGTGAGATGTGGTCCGACTACAAGGACAGTTTGGAGGCAGGGCCCTCTTAACAACATTTTGGGCCCCCGGGCAAAGCAAGGCACCTCCGTCGTGCTCCGCAATGGATGCCGGGCGGGCGTGATGACGTCACGCCTGACATGCACTGCAAGCGCCGCACGGAGAAGGAGACCAGGGAGGGAGCCGGATCGCCAGCTGGCCGCAAGGTAAGCATTTTCTTCTTTTTTTTTTCAGGTTTTTTTTTTTGAGCTGCCTCTGACGGGCCCCCTGGGCTGCAGGGCCCCTGGGCACCTGCCCATTGTGCCCAATGGGAAAGACGGCCCTGTTGGGAGGTATGTCCCACTTCACACTGTACTGCTTGTGAAGGCAGAGCTGCGTGCAACTAACAGTAGTGCACACAGTATTGCCTGTGTATTTTTCTAAAATGATAAACATGTTACATAATAGGGTCCCCCTGTCTTAAATACCCCGTGCTCCCCGAGCGATAATCCAGCTCTGGTTAGCAGGAGGAAGCGGATAGCTGCTCCTAGACCCTGGATAGGACACAGCCTGCAGAGCAAGCCGAGGAGCTCCAAGTCTCACAAGATTTGGTAATCTTGTGAGACTAAGAGCTTCCCTGCTCACTCTACAGAAATTTCCCACCCTGATGGATGTTAGCAGCACCAGAAGCATAGATAAATACAGTGGGCTGGGGGTGTCATAATGTGCCTGGGGGGATGGCTGCGCAGCAGCACACGGGTTCTTTCCTACTAGACGTAAGGTGGACCTGTGTACTTTAAATGCCAGGCCTGATTTTTAGTCCCAGTCCGGCCCTGCCCACAATTATGTGATGGGTTAACCCTTATAAATAACTGTAAGTTCTCTATGTTCAATACAATAAATATATATATATATATATATATATATATATATATATATATATATATGTGATGAATGCAAACATGCCCCATGCATGTTGTGCCCTCTGTTCAGACTAAAACTAACTAGCGCCTCCACTGTAAGCTGAAGTAAAATTCAAAATTCACCTGATCTAGTTATTTTATGTGCTGCAATAACTTGAATTTTGGGGAAATATGCACTGCAAGTTAGACAGTTCTGCTGGAAAAAATGGGACTGTCCCAGGAAAATAGGAACACGTGTATGGTACATGAAAATTAGCACCCACTCTACCACCCCCTTGCATTCACACTGCAAAATCAATTTTCATTTACAACAGGGCATGAAGGTTTCAGGACAGAATACAATTAATTGTAACACTGGACAATGTCTAGCAGAGAACTGACACACGACATGAAAGTGTCAACCAAATAGTCTGAAAACTCCATGGGCTGCTACTACCACAAACTGGACAGTAATCAGTGGTGAACTAAAGGTAAACCATAAGCGTTGGCCACACTAAGAAGAATATATCACTGTAGCAAAAGTTCTCAAATGTCTCTCCAAACCACTTCTAATTCCTGACATCATGCTGCGGAAATAGTGGCGCTATATAAATAGCTGATGATGGTCATTGTACAGACTCACATTATGTTATAGTTAAAGTGACCCATAAATAACTTCACCATTGTCAGTAACACCAACTCATACTCCAGGACTCACGGGACGCTAGGCAGCGAGAGCTACGGCTGCGCTGAGCGATGACCCAGCCTCTTACTCGCTATTGGTCAGCGTGTGACAAGTCTCGCCCGGCCACCCCCATCGCCCTGCTCTGACGTCACGGTACGGCAGGCTGTGGCCGTCGGGATGCGCATGCGTCGGGCACGTCACCGGCCGGACGTTGAACGAGAAACCTCGAGAGAGAAGTGGCACCGGGGTGACACTGAGGGGTACAGAGGTAGGTCTGTCACTTTGTATCTCTTACATGTGCCGGGAGATTATGTTGCTGTTGAAACCAGCACCTCTAGGACATGGAGCCGGATAACATACTTATACGCTGCTCTGTAAATAGCATATTTTGTGGATAGACAAGGAAGCACAATGGAGTGTCTCTGACAGCCTATCGGCAGTGCTTGCTGCTGTACTCCGCTTTATCCATGTCACACAGTATAGGGCAGAATGTGGGCTATTACACAACAAACACATGAGAACTCACTGTCACACTACTAGCATAGTACTGCCATGTCCAAGTATATAGCACTGTGACACTCACCCAGTCTAGTATTGTGAGATACAAGACCATCATCTCTAGTATAGTATTGTATACACTGGACTATGACCCCAAATATAGCAGTGTGAGTCACAAGCCTATCACTTTGTATTGTAATATTTTGACACACTGGGCTGTCATGTCCCAATATAATTCTGTGACCCACTGCACTGTAAATCTCAGTAGTACTGTGACACACTGTGCTATCATTCCCCCAGTGTAGCACAAGGCTATTAAGCATCTTCCCACCCTCTAGTATGCCACTCATACAAAGTCGGGCAACAGAAACCAAAGTCTCAGTTAAAGGTATTTTATATTATTATTGTTATTTCTATTTTTTTGTCCTTAATAAGGAGTTGAAAAAGGTCACACCTAGTTTTATAGTTCCTAAATGTGATTTTCATTTTTCTACATTAGTAGCAGATTATTTGGAAACTGCACAAAGTTGGGATAACTTTGGTGATGCAATTCCAGTGTTAGATACACTGCCATCATCATTACACAGATCCTGCAGCACCATACAGCCAAGGGTACAAGAATGCAGTAAATAAAATATGGATGTAGCTAGGGTAATAATAATAATAAACACAAGGTCATGGATGAGCACAATTAAGCATAATAATAAGTACAAGAATGTGAATACCAATCATAGTTAATACAGGGATAAAATAAAAAATCTGTGTAAATCATAACAGGAACATGAAATAGGTCAACAGAGGACAAGTATAGAGAGCACAATACTTGTGAGCGCTTACAATCTATGGCAATGTAGCATTAAAGTACAGTGCAACAAGTGTGAGATGAAAATGGCAAACTATACAAGCTGAGAAAAATTATCTAAGACTTTTAAATGCAAAGTGATGTTTATTGTTCCCTACATCAGTGCTGTCCAATTACCAGTTCTGAAGTATCTAATCTATACCCAAAAAGTACAAAAATAATGATCCAAGTTTAGAAATACTAGCCGAGCACAGCGTTGACACACGGAAATTAGGAGGAAATGCTCTCCTTCTGTCACACAACAGTTCTACCAACTTCTGTTTGTCAACATGGGTGCTATATCGCTTTTATGAATGCTACTGCTTTCTATTTGGAATAGTGCAGCACACATGAACTACTTTTATTCACAATGCATTTGGTGTTTTACAGACGCACTGAAAACACAATGGCAGTGATAACCACTTTACTGTTCCACAGAACTGTCCTATGTCTGTTACAGTTTTATATGGGTTACTTCTGTATCATATGCAATGCCTTTACCAACCCAAGCAATGGTTTGAGTGACACTTACTGGGGTATGGCTTAGTATAACCAGGGCAGGAGGGTGTTCTGTTGCTTTACCAACACAGTATATTCCACCAAATACTCACACTAGGCTAAAAACTTACAATTCTGCACGTATAAATAATTTATAACAAAGATTCTGTACCTTAGTTTAATTTACACTCATTCAAAATTGTAGACAAGAAAGCAGATTTATATGTGCACATCGTTGTGGACATAGTTGATAACATTTGCATGCAGTCTCTTGGTCATGTGCATCTGACAGGGTAATAGGACACTACAACATTTAAAATAGCATATATAGTCATGAGCATAATAAATTCACTGTGGATGAAATAAAAAAAAAAATAGGTATTGAATTTCATCCGATATAAAAAACAAAATAAGTTGTACTATGCAGTTGTTCTTACATATAGAATAAGAGCACATACTGAGAATTACATTCAGTATGCAGAACAAAATAAATATGGTATTACTATTCAGACATCCATACAGGGTAAGTTTTCATAAATGCCCTCCATTGTGGCTTGTATATACAAAATTGGTTTAGGGTATAGGAGTTTGCAGTCTAGCAACCACTGTAGGACAAGTACTGTTAATGTCCCCAATTTATACATTCTTCAGCATTTGTTTAATTTCAGGATGTTACAATTTGTTGCCCTGGCCTTTTTAAAGCACATATATTTTTCACATATTTGCATGCATCATATTTGTTTTGTACAGTGATAGTGTAGATGTAAGTTGAAATTTGAGAGCATGTATGTGTAATATGTATACACATGCAAATGGAAATTAAAACTTTATGACTAAAATATTATTTACTAACATTAGCCAGTGGTGCACATCTGCATGTCAGTAAGCAGTTGCCTTTTATCGATCTTGTGCAAATTAGATAATGAAAGCAAATATATAGTTACTTTGGTCTTTGTACACATTTGCACCTTTGAGTAGTGTTATCTCACTCACTGCTATGTACTAATCCTGTTATATTTGTGACACTTGTGTAATGTTTCACAAAGTTCATTTGTCTCATAAAGTGATGATCATATATCTAAAACGTTGTGATTTTTTTTTAGTGGTAATATTTATATAGAAATACAGTGTGCTAATCATCAAAGTAATGTGTAAAGATTCCATAGAATCACAGTCCAATAAAAAGGTTCTTATATTGCATGGTTTTGCAGCTATTAATTTTTGCACTCAACTATTCACTGTTGTTATTCACCAAGATGTATATATTCAGTCTTCACTCCAGAAAATGTTGCCAGCCAGGTGACATTAAGAAGTAGCCTGGTGGGGTCACTTGTAAAACTTTGCAATAATATTGAAACATTTTGGAGGTCATTGCCCACACCTGCCAGGACTGGTGGTCAGTGGTCTAATTCACACTGCTGGCTGTAGTGCTCACATAGTGCCTGTGGTAATAGGACTCTGTTGGGCTCCAAGAGCCGGATGGCAAGTAAAAACAGCCAGGTGGTGCATCCAGGAAATAGGTGAGGGGAGAATACTGATATTTTGTCGTTAAACTCCCTTTTAAATAGCCTGAACTCCACAGGAAAGAAAAAATAAAAACAGGGAGAGCTACCATATTGTAGAAAGCTCACATTTTAGTTTATTAAAAAAAAAACTGTCTGCTTACCTTTATTAAGAGGTATTTATCAAAATAAATAAAGTGAAGTTTCTACACCATGGCAGCTCCACCTGTTTTTGTTTTAGACTACAAAGTGTGTCTAAATCTTAAATTGATATTTTAAATTATGTGATCTTATAGCCAGTTATTAATGATATATCACAGACTGAGCTGCTGCCTCTCAACACATTTTTGGCAGATATGGAAGTACAAAAATACTTGTTTCCTTGATTTTGTAAAACAAAATCATTCAATGCATTTCAGTGAATACTCAGTTGGTAAGCTTTCACCAATATACTTTAAAAATGCCCATACTCATATTAACTTCCTTATCCCTCTACCCATTAGTACAGATAACAAAGTATACTGTAAGTTAATAATGCACTTCTCAACTTCTTTTTCTTACAATTCCTCCCTAAAATATTTTAGATTTTATACAATTTCCTAACATCATCACACTACTTGCATAACATTTTGAGGCATTTTCCTGCATTCCCAGTATATCTCTAGTACTGCCTTTCCCTGGTATATTACTGACAAGCTGGCTATATTTGACTTCTGCATAACTTTAAACATGTTAATTTTAGCATTGGAGCTCCTCAATTTAACCTGTTACAAGTGGAAATCCATATTCATGGTCTCTCGATTGTGCTAATGGCAGGGGTGCACACTGTAATTTGGAGCTAGTAAATCTAGGACGCAGCAAGATCTTTTAAGGAGCCAGGACAGATGTGAGTTATTTTGTAAGCTATTCCTTTTTATGTCAAAGTTAGATGCCAGTACTAATTCTTAGGTCTATTTGCCATCTGGCTCCTTGGATTTGTCCAACCCCAGCTAATTGCAATAAGTAGCTAACTTTTTAGTGAAGTTTTGCAAAAAATTGTAAATTCAAAGAAATTTAGAAACACCAGGTTTTTTTTTAAAGAAAATGTATAACCTTTATAAATAATCTAAATTCTCTCTATTATATCTTTACTTAATATTTGTTTGGGTGGAGTTTAAAGATTACATCTGCCTTCCCACTAACATGGGAGTATAAGGGTGATGTAGTACACAGTTGCATAGATCTTAGTAATAGGTTTGTAATCACTTAGGCAAAATAAATGCGCTGTGTAGACTGTATTTAATGACCAATGATGTCATTGCTAGTTTCAGGAGGAATATCTAACATGCTGCCCTTTGCTTTTTGGGCTTATAAATCTATATCAGACTGTTTTTTTTAGTATTTGACTTATTTGCAGGAAGGGAAGGAAATACTGCTTCATACTTGTTTCTTAAGCCTGAATTTGAAAGTCGGGGTAAAAGCACTTTTTTTTTCCCCCCATCATCCATGTGTGCAAATATGATTGATTTGATCTATCAATGGAAAGTAGCCACTCCATACGTGGAGCATTCATTTCTGGGTACATTATTTGCACGACAACTTTTTGAGTCAATGCTTTGCTCACCCCTCTAGAGGTATATTTACTTAAGGAATGTAGTAAGAAAATACCCTAGGGACAAATGTGCACATACCTGTATCATGTTTTGTCTGCCCATTGGGCAAAACATTGACTCAAAGGGCTTTGAAATAGTTTTAGATTCTCAGTGCTCCACAAGTCAAGTGATTATTTGTCCATAGAGCTTTGCCTAAAACTGTTCCTAAATGTATTTGTTTCCATGAGGCTGTGTTTAGTTAGAAAAGGCAATTGGATGGATTAATATCTTTATTGGACAACATCTTGTAAAAACATTTTAAATTAGCTTTATAACCTTCATGTCTGTCACAATTATTTCCTGTAGCAATGAATTATAGAAAATACCCATGAATATTAGGCACACACAGTATTGTTTTGGATGCACTGCTTACACAGCTTTTGGAATTTCATGTTTAAACAGAATGCTATAATTTTAGACAACATATAGTAATATTTGTGCTGCGTTCAGTGCCATAATTCTACATTTAATATAGCTTTATTTATAATACTCTATCATTATGTTATTTGCAAATTTGTAATCTGTTTTTGTTTTTATTGCAGGCTGGCTGCTGTGATTTTGGCAAGAGGGATCAGATAATTTCAATAGGATTTAAAAAATGGGGACTCCTGGATCTGGAAGGAAACGTACACAAATTAAAGACAGATTCTCTGCTGAAGATGAAGCCCTGAGTCATATAGCAAGAGAGGTTGGATTTAATACTGATTTGACTTTTTTTGTTATATACCACAAATAGTATTCTTTTCATTTAGCTTCTTGCCGTTTGAGTATTAAATTATTTTTATGTCCAATACATATATCTGCACATGTCTGTAAAGGAACACTGCATGAAAAAAATATCTTGCCAAAGTGAATTTAAAGATCTTAATATGTATAGTTTGGCGCACAGACGGGAACAGGAGGACATAATAGAAACTTTCAAATATACTAGTGGTTTTAACAAGGTACAGGAGGGAAACAGTATTCAGAGAGGAGAAATATTAGAACACAAGGACATGCACTGAAACAGGGAGTAGTAGATTATGGGGAAATTTGAGGAAAAACTACTTCACAGAAAGGGTAGTGGATAAGTGGAATAGCCTCCCATCAGATGTGATAGTGGCTAATACAGTAGAGCAATTTAAACATGCTTGGGGATAGCTATAAGGATATCTTTACAAAGAACTAAGGTTCAATAGGGTTTGAGGTTACCATAGGTTAAAAATTTGACAGAATAGATGGGCCAAGTGGTTCTTATCTACCGTCAAATTATATGTTTCTAAAGTGAAGCAACTCCAATTTTTAATAAAAGGGGTTATTCTGAAGAGTTCAGTGACTTCAAGCGTGGAACTGTGATAGGATGCCACCTTTGCAACAAGGTGGTTCATAAAATTTCTTCCCTGCTGGATATTCCTCAGTCAACTGTAAGGATATTATTAGAAAGTGGAAGTGTTTAGGAAAAACAGCAACTCTGCCATGAAGCGGAAGACCATGTAAAATCACAGAGCAGGGTCAACGACTGTTAAGGTGCATGGTGCGTAAAAGTCACCAACGCTCTGCTGTTTCCATAGCTGAAGAATTCCGAGCTTCCACTGGCATTAATGTAAGTACAAAAACTGGGTGGCGGGAGCTTAATGGAATGGGTTTCCATGGTAGAGCAACTGTATGCAAGCCTCACATCACCAAGACAAATGCCAAGCACCGGATGGAGTGGTGTAAAGCACACCGGCAGTGGAAACGTGTTCTGTGGGGTGACGAATAAAGCGTCTATGTTTGGCAGTCAGATGGGCAAGTCTGGGTTTGGCAGATGCTGGGAGAACTTTACCTGCCTGACTGCATTATGCCAACTGTCAAGTTTGGTGGAGGAGGGATAATGGTATGGGGCTGTTTTTCAGGGTAGGCCCCTTATCTCCAGTGAAGGGCAATCTTATTGCTTCAGCATACCAAGTTATTTTGGACAGTAATATGCTTCTAACTTTGTGGCAACAGTTTGGGGAAGGCGCAAAGTGCACAAAGCAAGGACTGCAAAGAAATGGTTTAATGTGGAAGAACTTGACTGGCCCGCACAGAGCCCTGACCTCCACTCCATCGAACACCTTTGGGATGAATTAGAACGGAGATTGCAAGCCAGGCCTTCTCGTTTAACATCAGTGTCCGACCTCCTAAATGCTTTACAGAATGCATGGGCACAAATTCCCACAGAAACACTCCCAGCATCATGTGGAAAGCCTTCCAAGAAGAGTGGAAGCTGTTATCGCTGCAAAAGGGGGACCAACTGCATACTAAAGTATATGTATTTGAATACAGTGTCATTACAGGCCCTGTTGGTGTAATAGTCAAGTGTCTGAATACTTTTGTCCATATAGTGTATATATAAATGTCAATAGTGGCAATCCATCATATCTAATTTCAGTTAGAAATTGATTGGTTGTTTGGACATTACAGTATTTTGCATTAACACTAGTTTTCATGTCCCTCAGTGAATTCCAGGCAGACCGTTACCTTCAATTGTGAAATTAATCTCGAAAACATGTATTTCTAAAACCAATGCTTGTTCTTGATGTAGGCATGTAATTCCATTGAGAACTTAACTAACCATGTCCATTATTATTGGCTAGCAACAGTGACCAGGAAATATATTACTATGGTCAAAGCCTGATTTCATTCTGACCCACTTCTGCTTTGTGCATTTTATAATGCACATTATAGGCAATCATTTATTGAAAAACAACTCTGCAGCCTTTAAGTTGACATACATAATTATGGCACACCTGTCTTGTTTGGAGATCTATCTATATGTATTTATATTGATAGAGGAGATATGTTTTATTTTTATATATATATATATATATATATATATATATATATATATATATAAACATATTATAGAATAGGGATAACATATTATAGAATAGAGAGAGAGAGATATAGGGGGGTATTCAATTGTCCGCGGGTTCGAACGCGGAAAAACTATTACCGTTAATATGGTAATTTACTCGCTGGATTTCAGGGATCTGCGAGCTGAAATCCAGCGAGTAAATTACCGTATTAACGTTTTTTCCCGCGCAGGATTACCGTAATAATGGTAATCCTGAGCAGACCGCGGGATTTTCGGCAATCCCGCGGACAATTGAATATGCCCCATAGAATAATTAGGTAGATATCTATATCTTCTCTCCAGAATAAGATCATAAACAGGGTTTAAAGAATATTTTAGATTCAGGATCAGTTGGCAGTTATACTACTTACTCAATTCTACATTTACAACAGGAATAGAAAAACCGCAAGATATTCCACTTTCAGACTGCCTACATAAGGTCAGGTCAATTACAAAGCACAAAACATCAACAGAAATAGACAGCTGCCTTGATCATATAAACTCCTTACTAATAAAAAGCACAGTAGGAAACCAGAAAGGCAAAGCAAATGGCATGTACAAACAAATTAAAGGCAAGTAAAGGTGAGCAACTCTTTTAAACCTCCCTCTGGAACTCATTCCCATATACTAAATAACAGTACTGCAGTGTAACCTGAAGCCCTTGACTACTGGTGGCACCGAGTAGGCTGTGTTCTCTTACCTTCCCCATTAAATTATTATTCGTTAGTCTATCTAAAGACTACATCTTCTATTCTCTTTCAACACTCAATTAACAGGACTACATAAAAAACTAATTCCAGTACTATTCCCGCTAAGAAAACCAGTTTGCACCATAAAAGACTGCTGCTTCTGGTGTCTTCAAGCCCTACTTTCTTTTTTACAGTAAGTAATGTGCAATTTTAAGAATACCTATGGACATAAAGGTGCTTTGTAGTAAGCTCAGTTACAAGACCTGCTCTTTTCCTCATGGGCCTCCCGAGTGCATAGATGGCAGCGTTTGCTGAGTAGCAAATGTGGGGTGGAGTTGGAAGGAGGAAGGTTGTTCCGTGCAAAGTATGGGATAGGCGCACAAGTGTGCTTATTTTTATGAAGCAATTGGAAAAAGATTTATGATCATGCAGTGAGACTATTGAAGATCAGTCTAGTCCTATATGTTGAATGGTACTCATTCTGTGCAGAGAAGAATATTTATGTGTTCACTTTACCCTACTTAAAATAAAGCTTTAAACAATCAAAAGTGCCACATATAATAAAGACCGTCCTGATGTCCCCTCACTCTTATCAAGTAAGCCATAAATTAGGTTAAACAATTGTTATTGATGTCTTTAAAATTTTATGAAGAAAAATGACATAATAAATTAGGTTAAACCAAGCAGTGTCCAGTTAGAAAAATAAACCTTTAGGGAGCAATGAGTGGCTGGTGTGGTTTTAAGGGACTTATAGGGCAAATTCAGTTGTCTGCAATGTTCCTAAGATATTATTATAAAAAGTAATGCAGTTTTTTGCTCTCACCTCTATGGGGTGTGAGCAAAAATCAGTTTTACTTCAGCTCAAGGTGTCTCGCGGCCATTCCAGAGGCACCAAGCGCAGATTTTTTTATTAATTGAATCTGCCCCATACAGAGGATGTTTGGAAGGTGGGTTATAAATCGGGATAGTACATTGAAATTATACTCCATTATTTTTGAAAACAAAATGACCTAAGTTATTTTGCACATGGATCCATACTTATTTGCTTATTTGCATGAATTTATATGAATTAGACCTGCCTGCACGGTGAAGATAAAATGAAATATCCTGCATTGACTCTAATGGTAGTTAACACTCAGCAGCCAGACTATACTTTTAAGTTTTTTTTACATGCACCATTAAATAGACCAGCAAACATGAAAGTATCAAGCGCTTAATTTAGCTCTATAAACATATATTATTTAAATGATACCCCATACATACTGCACCAAAAACCTAGGTTTTTGCCAGGGCAAGATGACCCGGGTCGTGGTGTAGTATGAATGGTCCCAGATCTAATTCCCGGGTCTTTTGGTGGGGTAATTTCCGGGTCTGCCCCGGGAAACCTGCACTATGAATGGTGCGACCCGGGTTTTTCAACCCGGGTCTCACCAGACACAATTTAATGTTAAAAAAAACAAACAAACAAAAAAAATCACAAGAGGAGCCAATCATGGAGACCCCGGGCAGACCCGTGTTCAGTATGAACGCGGTCTACCCAGGATTTTGATTCCGGGGGAGGCTCTGCCCCCCTCTAACTCCCGGCAATATCCCGGGTTCATATACCCGGGATATTGCTTGGGCGACAGTATGAATGCAGTATGAGATATGTTTCAGAATAATGTATCATTAAAGACACTTAAATATCTTTATTGCATTGTGTTTTCTCCTCGATGCAATTATGGAGTAAATCTATTGTTAGATTTCTGGTTGTAGATGTGCACTTGTTCCTTGAAGCACTGTACTTTATCTTCTCAGCACGATTACCATGCCCATATAAAACTGCATAGATATATTGTTTACAATTAAAAGCAGGTTCGCAACACTGTTCCTTTACATACCTTAATGACATTCACTAAGGTTTAACAGCAGTACGGTCCTGAAATGTGTGACAGCAAGAGTGCCCTGCATTTTTCTTTTTCCTCCACCCCCACCTCCCCCTCGTGTTATTTTTTTTTTTCCTAGACAAATCTAAGTCCCTATCCCATCTGATTGTTGATTAGATGCACTCTCTAGCAGTGTACCAATTACTGCGAAGAATCCATCTTCCCCCACTGTCACATAATAGCTTTCTGTACTAGTGATATCAAACTGCTAACATATGATGGCGACGGTGAGGGCTGGACGTAAGCAGAGCACTGCATACGCCAAAGTGCCTGGAGATGGAGACCTTACAATAAGTAGTACCTTCTGCTGGTAGGCGTATCTAACCAATGATGGAACAATGAAACAATGTACAAGTTGTATTAGCATTTTGCCAAATGTGTCCAGCTTTTACAAGGTGTATTCATATTAAATGTACATTGAGGAATCTTTTCTAGAAGAGTCTTCTGTTCACTGCGCTGTGAGAACTCCAGGCAGTAAGAGGGAAACTTTTTTATAACCTGCAGGTAAAGCAAGAAGAAACAGTAAGGGACTGATCTTTGTTTTGTAAATTGTCAGCACTGAGGCAGAGGTTCATTTCCAACCAGGATCTATCTTTGTGGACTTTATATGTTCTCCCCAGGTGCTCTGGTTTCCTCCCACAGTCCAAAAAAACATAGTGGTAGGATCCTAGTATGTGTTTGTGTGGTAGAGAATTTAGAGTGTATGCCACATGGGCAGAGACTAATGAATGATTAAATATTCCTTGTGCACAGTGTCTTATTATGGTGGCACTATATAAATGATGATAATAATAAGACATGTAATTGTGGTTAATTACTAATATGGATGCAAACTTGCACAGAGCAGTAATCTATCACAACCAATCAGTCTAGCACAGAAAGTTTGTTTTCTTCTTTTTGCTAGAAATGTATAACTGTTTCACCAGCCAGACAGGGCTAAACTTAATACATTTTAGGATGAGCAAATGTTTTACTAATTTTCAGGATGATTTGCATTGTCATTAAGTTTGATGGGACTCTATCATTTATCTTGGTTAAGCATATAGTGTAGCTGTATGTTTTTTAAATGTAGAATAACACTGTATGCTTTAATGATTTACTTATGGAAAAGTAGAGATAAAATAAACCCTAACCTTTCTATTGAATGGCATTATGAATTTTTTCTTACAATAACTAATTTGAAGTGTTTGTTGGCAACATTCTGTGAGCCAGAAGGAGGTCAGCTCACTAAATGACCATATGCTTTGATGGATAACACTAATTAAACCTGTTTTTGGCTTATGGAAATGAGAGATTGAAAACCTACCTCCTTCTCCAACACAGAAAAGAATATGCAAAATGATTGGACTTTAATATGTGCCTTTTTCTTCTGCTTAAACATTTGTATCCCAAGAAGGTGGTAGCGCTTAACGCTTGAGCGAGCTTTGTGTAGCTGCATAATTTAAAGCAGGGAAGTTTTTAATTTATTTATTTTATTTCAGTGCTGGAGTATTAGTAAATAGGCACATAAATGTAGGCTGGGTACACACTACATGTTTTTCACCAGATTATTGTGCCAATCACAAGATAAACGACCGTTCGATCTGATATCACATTAGTGATTACCCTCCAGTGATCATGTTTTATCATTCCAAAGCACATTGTATCGTTTGATTTTATTTTATGAACAGACTAAAAACTCTATAAACTCTAGAATGATGTCAGGGAAATTCTAAAGTGTGTATAAACTCACTACCAGCAGTGTAAGCAGATCTCCATAAAGTTTAGAGTCACAATCTTTTCACCCGATGGTTATAACAGATGAAGATCATGATCTGAAGGTAAAAAGTGTATACTGTGTACACATGAATCGGCATGCTGATCAGGACTTTCAGTCATTGGTAAAATCGTTAACGATATCGCATCAGGAGACATTTTCTGTAGTCTGTACCCAGCCTTAGTCTGCATTAACAGATGGCCTTGCTATATGTAGACAGTTGAGGCTATGTCATTGCTAAATTGTGAAACTAGGAAGTTGTTGTTCTATATATAGGATTAAATGCCTTGTCAGCTGTTGTGAAGACCCCTGAGAGCCAGGACATGTCTTTTGACAGGTGTGGTTTTCAGATGTAATGAGGCTACATTTTGTAATAAATGGTGCATCATATGTGAAACAAGTATAAGATTAGAAAAAAAAATATTTATAAAAACAGGCAGTGGTCGAAAAATAGAAACACATGATAAATGGGGGACACCAAACATTTTAAAAGAAAGTGATTCCACACCGGTTTGATAAATGCTCTAATTAAGCAAATAACATCCCAGCATGTTCAGGACAATGTATAAAAATCCTGGATGGCACTGGTTGTCTATAAATTTGGTTAACATGGCTGTAAGGGGATACTTCAGTGGGTTTGAAAGGGGCTAATGCTTAACGAGCAGTGCTGTATTATGTCAGCATGCAATTCCCAAGGCAAAACAATTAGCAAAGTGCAACAGTGGCCAGAAGTGCATACACCAGGATAGCGATACCCAGAGCATATGTGGATGGCCAATGATTTGATCATCATGACACTGATTTTATCCTTACGTCGTAATAAAGTTACCGGATCTGAACCGAATTTATGGGATACTCTGGAACACTTGATTACAGCATTTTCCATCACAATCAACCAGGAGTTAGTTGAGTCACATTGTTATGGAATGATGGTGCTGCAACACGCCTGAGCAATTCCTTACATTAGATTCCATGGCATGAGAAAAATATGTTTTATTTGTCCACTACCTGTCCATTAAATTTTGATCCTCATTAACTAGAATACCATGTATTTGTGTGTGTTTGTATATCCATATACTAACGCAAAATTACCAGAAGTCGCTTCTTACCTAGTTATGGTAACAGATTGTCTATGACAAGGCCTCACCCAAAACCACACACAGTGACATCATACAGTCAACCTACAGACACAACGCCAAACACATGCAATTCAACCTCAGACTACCTATTAATTATTTGGTCTCAAAAATACTCTTTCTCTCGTCCAGTCCCAGCACTCGGTGATCCTTTTTCCTCTCTCCGGTCTTGCTTTCAGCATACTTTTGCCCGCCCTCAACTGCTCTCTTTCCTGCCTTCCTTAGTGTTGGTCACTGCTGCCATTACCTGCCTTGCTCTTCTTTGATCACCACTGTCATTACCTGCCTATCCCTGCTTTAGTCACTGTTGTCATACCTGCTTTTCCCTGCTTTTGTCCGTGCTGTAATTACCTGCCTTCCCCTGTCATTATCAACTCTGTGCCAGCATTGTCTGGAGCAGGGAAATCCAATGGCAATTTGGTCTATATCAGGGAACACATATACAGAGTGGTTGAATTTAAAATTTAGTTGCTGTATAGTAAATGTAACTGAACTGCTGGCGGCCACCTAGCCCCAAGAGCTTTAGGTAATTTGATGAGTTTAAATTAATGTTAAATGCTTTACTATATAATAATGCAAGACTAGCCACTCTGTGTTCCCCACCTCTCCCATGTCTCATACACACGAATAATGGGCCACACACACACACACACACTGCGAACAAAGATCTGCCTCTATCACTTACGTAGTAAGACCTGTAGACCTGTCTGTGTCATTAGATGAAAACTTGTTTAATTGTGTTTTTTTACACACACATGTATTTGTATGAATATATATATATATATGTGTGTGTGTGTGTGTGTGAAAAATATATATAAGATATATTAGTGAGTGTATGAGCAGATTAACTGTATAGAGTTTTTTTTTTGTTTGTTTCTTTACAAAAAATTCCTCTATTTTGGCATTACTTATTTCTGAACAGTCCAGAGCAGAGTATCTTTTTGTGTATCTTTCTCTCTATCTATTGATTGTCAAGAATGGTAAATTGCAGCAGGGAATAAGAACGAGGACTGTAAACAATTGAGCAAAGAGGAGTTTACGTACTGGGAACAGTGTTAATAATTGATGGGAAATATTATAGACATGGTTATATATTTAAGGTGTAGCTATACTTGCTGAAAAAATCTGAACATTAGTATCAAAGTCCATAACGTTTCCTTTAATTACTGAATGTTATGGAGTCTCCCATTTTTCTGGGCATAGCATGGCAAAATGTTTTAAACACACTTCAATCAACCTTCACTAATTGTAATAATTTCTATAAGACTAACTCTATAAGGAAAACCTTTTTTTTAGTCCTTCCTGTGTGGATTTTGATAGCTATGCCAGCAATAATCCTCAGAACAGGAAGTAATTGTAGCCTTTCCATATAGCACTTACCTTTGCGATGGACTAGTGTACAATAAAATGACACAGTGCTGAAACGCTCAGGCTATATATATTACTATCAATGCAAAGCAGATTCCACCAGAAGTCTGTAAATTAAAGAAATGTTTTATTAGGTGACTTTGCACAGAATATTTCACACATGCACCATTTTGGAGCTGAACACAAACCATTCTCTGTTGACAATGATGATTGACTGACATCTTCACAGGATGCAGCTTGATGGAGGAATATGACTATTTGTTTATAGTATGCTGCCTGTGGGATGTAGCAAGACTGTAAATGATACAATTGATGCAGCTAGTTAAAATTTTTTTTTTTTTTTTTTACTAGTTATTGTTTTAACTCTCAGCAGTGCATGCTATGCCATATGAGGCAGGGTAATGAGATCAGAATTTCGAAAGACTTTTCTTCCTATCTCCTCGGTATTGCTGCAGGTAGAAAGCAATCCTTTGCCGCTGTAGCTCTTGATTTTGATGTTGTGCTCTAGCAGAGGTACTGCCTGGAACTTGAAATTATTTCTATAGAAAGCAGAATCCTAGAATGCAGTATAGATCATATTATTCTTTGTGCTGCTTGTATATGCAATAATTTGCTGAAAACCTGGATCAAAGTGTATCTTGTTTTTACCTTTTAAATATGTAAAAACTTCCCCTAGTGATCTTCTTATGCGCTTTAGTCTAGCAAAAGAGAGCGAAGAATCGATGCTGCAGAGCTCCTGTAATGATTTTCTGCAGTGAAATGATAGCAGCTGTATTATTGCACTGCAGGAAGCCTTCAGAGGAGCCCTGCAACACCAATGCTCTGCACCCACTGACAGCCCCCCACCCTGGGAAACACTGCTGAGGGATCACCAAGTTAGTGTGTATGTAGTAGGTGGTAGTGCAGTTTTAGCTTCATACATCTTGGAGTAATTTACTTTGGGCTCTAGGCCCTGATCTTGCTAGGCTGTTGAATGTGTCCTAAATTAGTAATCAGCTGTTAAAAAGTTGTAAGATGACTGAGTGCAATGATTTTCTTATGTATCCAACATGTTTTCAGTTGAATGACTGTGGGACATCTGAAGTAATAATAATAAAAAAAAAAAAAAGCTGCACAATTTTAGATTGCATTCAATAGAATTAGTTAATTGGCATTCTGAAAAATGATAGATTGCTCAAATGCTTGGAATACACACTTGCGTAACTATAATGCAGTTTTTCTATTTTAATCTGTAAAGATGATGCCAGAAAAAATAAGGTTTGTTCCCATGTATTTGTTTTGACTTGTGACGCCATGGTAACTCGGATGATGTTTTCCATTCAGACAGAAATGTTCTCTTCTGTGAATGCTTTTATACGCTGATTGAGTCTGTATAATACCTCTGTTGTATGAAGGATATGGTCCCTTCTGATTTCTGTATGTTCTTATTAAAAACATGTTCCGGTATAAAATGTAAAAACATAGTTTAAATTTGTTGTATTTTCATTTATTGATGTGCTTTTTGACCTATTCCTTCAGTAGATTATAAGTACCTTTTGCTGAATACCAGCTTTATTAAAAATAAATGAGCCTTTAACATCCCATACTCTCCCTCATTCTTGTGGATGATGTATGGAAGAATTTTGTCTTATGCAATGTTTGGAAATGAATACACATGCAGCTTACAAATGTTCCTTTGCATCTGGAAGTTCATGAGCTGAAAGGAGACTGCACTTGGTTAATCTATCTTCAGTTGTTTCGCTTTAAATGAGTACATTTGTTTCCAGCCAATGGATAGACACTATTTTGAGGAAAGATGAACATCAACTTATGGGTATAATAAAATATGCTTTACAAAACTTTTATGTATACCTGGCACATTAAGAGGCAGAGTTGTTTTGCAAGATTTTTATGTTTAGCATGGAACAAAAACTGTCTTTGAAAAATTAAAGTAGTTTATAGAAAAAATGTATTTTGTTATGATCAAAATGTCGTAAAATTCAAGTTGTACACTGAATTTAGTAGACAAGAAATAAATGTAACACTATATCTTCTTTTAGGCAGAGGCAAGGCTGGCTGCCAAGCGAGCGGCCCGCGCAGAGGCAAGAGACATTCGCATGCGAGAGCTGGAACGACAACAAAAGGAGGTAAATCTTGTGCCTTACAAAATTTGACTTTCATTTGTACTCTGCCTATAAATTGATTTGCCTGATAACTGTCTGTCAGCTTTGGTGCAGACACAAAATATGTGTAGCATGACAGCCATTTACTGCAGCAATTAAACAGTTCCTCTCCCTACTGGGGCTCCATAGTTGCAATAAAATCATATACATTTTAATATAGAAGATGAAAATTAAGATGTCAAATTTAGCGTAATGCTTTCTAATAAAATGTAAAGTATAGTGTGTCGTATACAGCACATACTTATTGCAAAAAAGTGAATACCACCCAGTTGGTAACCATATATTGCACAAAGCCTCTTCTGCCATGGCAGGCCATATATTGTAGCAAGCCTCGCCAATTGCGGCTTGCATATTGTACTAAGACCCCCTACTAATTGCAGGACATATATTGCACTTATTAGTTCCTCTCCAAATTTTAAAGCATATATTGCACAGAAATCCTACCAAGAAAATTGTAAACATAGATTGTACAGAGATTCCCCTCCCAATTTGCTGGCCATTTATTTTTCTGGGATCCCCCCACTAACCTGAGTTCCTGCTGCTGCCTTCTTACTCTCTTCTGTTTTCTGGGGGTTATTCACGACTATACATATCATTGAATTCCCCCAAAACCTGAAGACGTGATGGTGCTTAGCGCTCATAATGTTTTTAGTATTGTGAATTGGTCAGTTTGCTTTCAAATCTAATGGGACTTTTATCAACATTATGCTTAACTGATATTTGGGGTTCTACATCTGTTTAAAAAGATAGATGTGAGATATTTTGTGTGAATAAAATGTTGCATAAGTTTTAGGTCTTATGCTTTTATTGTTGGAATAATATGACAACAATGTGGAGCTAAAAGTGTTCTCTCTAGTCTCAGTATCAACCACGTTTCACAATTCAGCAAGCTGCAACATTATCTTTAATTCGTGGTCAGTGATGGCTATTGTCTGCCCTACATAGTTTGAGTAATCTTATCTGAGTGAATGGAACAAGGAAGGTTGCAGGTGAGACCTTGTTGTATGCAAACTACTAGTAGAGACACTGGATATTTTATGTAACATTGAGTAGATTCTTTGTATTCAAAAACCTACCTCATTAAGATTGTGCAAGATAATTCATTATTTAATGATTTTTCATGATGTCCCTTTCAGTGGTAGATAAAAGATTACACTGATTTAGTGTAAGATTTATAGAATTGCAAGTTTAAGCTTTTTTTCCAGCCAAATAACAATTTTGAAACATGAAGGCTCAGTGCAGTGTGTCATAGGTATTAAAGTACACAAGATCTAGATAAGTCTTTATGATCACAGCATCTATACTGTAATTACATTAATACCATATAATATGCTGTGTGGGATAAAACATTAAGTATAAAGAGCAATAGGAGCGAGGCTAGTGTATGGATTGCACATCCGAGACATACCATAAACTAAATGCATACGGCATAAATCGTTTTTAAATGATCACTTAGACATTGTCATCTTGTTTAAAGAAAATTTAGGCAGCAGCCATGTTTTCTGTGTGTAGTTGAAACCTAAATCTCATTAACAGAATGTCAGTGTGTATTCCTGAACACATGCTTCATTTCTGATTATGTTTATAGTAACATTTCATAGGTCAGGACTATAAATGTCACTTCTGGATATGTTATTCGTTGCAACCCACCCAGACTGCTAAACCTTCAGTCTCTTCACTGATATATTTTGATGATTCTTAAATAAGTACCATATTATGTGATATAACTGTCTAGTGACTTTGTTTGGCTGAAATATCATGCTGCTAAGTCTGTTGCCACACACACTAAATACATTATAATATTATACAAATGTTTTTGAAAAAATGCTATAATCTTAATTGAAATTGTAATCCTAAAATGTATGTTCTATATCCAAGCATTGAAGTTTGTTAAAGATATAGTGCATTGTAGGCAGTCGCATCAATAAAATCTGCAGTGAGATGAACAGCTCTACAGAAACAAGAATTTGGATTGGCAGTAGGCGTGTTACTCCTCTTGTACACAAATTATTTAAATAACTCCCCACCTATTTGTATTATCACTAGAGCAATGTCAAGTCACCACTTAGGAATGTGATCTTCAGGGCAATGTACTTCAGCTGCACTAGCATGATCACCTTTTTCTCCAAAACAAGCAAAAACATTAACCAAAGGAAACACATATATGACTTTGGTATTTTAAGTGAACCAGATGCAGAGTGCATTGGCTCCTGTAGCTGTGCGTTCTATTTCATTTGAAGTAATTTCAGTGTTTACTAGAATCGGTAAACATTGTCTTCAAACAAGTCATTCATATCCTACTTTTTTTATTAGATTGACTGTTTTAGTAACTACAAGCCATTTGCCAACATATTAAGACTATCCTCCAGTATAGTATATGGTATTTCAACACAGCCTGTGGGACTTTGAAAAGACCTCAGGAGCTCTGTTGGGACAATGAAACTGCTAATGCAGCAAGCTATGATTGCTTGTGTGCTCATAAAATCTAAAGTAAACTGTTGCTTCCATAGGATTTTACCATTTTGAACCATGAACACATAAAAGGATAGGTTACTTTCCTTACTTGTTTTCATTTCCTACATATTAGGCCCCTCTCAAAAAAACAAGTTAAATGCTCTGTCGGGTTTTATCATGTTTTGTCTATATTGTGGTATTTGTGATTGATTATAAATACATAGGTAGCTATGGCGCTAATGGTAAGTCAGTGATCACATTATTTTATTGTACAGTTTTTGTTGCAACAACAATTAAGAGCGTAATTCAGTTCAACGCAAAGTCTGGTTATCTCCGTGCATTTCCGGGTATTACATTAGGTAAAACATTGCTGATTCTTGCTTGCAGCTCATAGAGCTGATGGTTTAGTGCTCTAACACCCCATGGAGTCTCATTAGCGATGTTAATACCTAGAAATGCACATAGTTTTTGCATATCGCGCAAGACTCCGACAGGACTTGGCAGGTAATTGAATTCCCCACAATGTGTTTGGTTTTTTTTTATTTTTAAATGGGATATTTGTTAATCAGTACATCTTGAAGTAAAATATGTTTCCTTTATCACTGATCTGTTTGATTCTGATTTCCAAGTCTTACGTTTTTCTAGCTCACTCACCGCTATCATGATAGAAAATGGGGACAGATCCAAAAGTGGATGGTAGGCACAGAGTGCCATTTATGCATGTGTGTTCGCTGTGCAACATAACAGGTTGGATTGATGTGGATTACTAACATTGTACAGTATTTATCCTCTGTGTATTTTGCAGCACTCATCATGGATGATAAATAACAATTTGGCTATATAATGATCTTATTTTCTTTAGAATATTATGGTAATTTTATGGCAATATTATTTTCTGTGTTTTGAAGATATGAGTACATTTTTATGTGTATCGTATGCATCATCTGAAAAATGGTCCATAGAGAAATCAAAAGTTAGTTTTACAGACAAATGATCTGTTTTTAAGAACGCTTTAATTGATTATATGATTAAATTCAATATAAAAGGAGTATATGCAACTTTTAGTGGCATATTGACTTAGGCCTGGCGATCGCAATTATGTGCAGCTGTTCGTGTAAAGTGACAATATGGTACCGCAACATATCTCGAATTTCCCTTTGAAGCCCTGTGGAGTACCACTCACTTTTATATCCACCCATCTGTCTTTCTTTGTTTTTTGTTTGCATTTAGGTTCTGTAGTGTGATTTGACAGGAAACCCATGTGAACAGACACTGTGTCACTTAATATGGGTTAATCATCTTTCTGTACCAGCTCCTGGCTATCTCTACTGATGTGAAATATTGTTGGGAAGTGATTTCTATATTTTTCATCCGTTATTGGCTGAGCACACAGTTAAGGACAGATTCAATTCCCAGGGGCATATTCAATTACGATTCCGGTCCGTGGGATCGCGCCGGAACGAGCTGCGAAGTTAATCCACGGTACCGCAATAACGTGGATTTTCGTTCGCAGCCCATAGGGTTGCGTACGAAAATCTGCGTTATTGCGGTACCGTATTACTGGCAATACTGCGCACTTTCCGCGGTAACGCGCGTTACCGCGGACCGGAATCTTAATTAAATGTGCCCCCCTGTGTTGTTCTTTAGAACAATGTGGGATGCGCATCATTACCGTTACTTCGGTAGAAGAGGTGCATTATTACTGTTAGTACGGTAATTTCAACACTGGTTTGTGCTTGCAGCTCTGTGAGCCGAGAGCAAAAATGTGTTAAAATTACCATAATAACGGTAATGATGCATACCCGAGCGTTAAATCTGCCCCTTAGTGTCATAAGGAGAGGGATATAAGTCTTGTTGGGAAGTGATGTGGTTGCTATAGGACTACACAGCTGGCATTACCATCTATTTTTCACTTTTTACATTGGTGTCATAGGTGTCATCTGTGAAAGCTGTTTATTATGTGCTGGAATAAATATATAAACTTACTTTAATTCACAAATTTGGGAATGTAATTGCATTTGGAATAAAGTTCCTCTGCACAGAATTTTATGCAGTAGACATTTGAAAATCTTAAATAGAATGATGAGTGCTAGATCACCATACATCTTGAGCATATGTTTATATTAAATGTTCTATGGTGGGGTGCACCTTGGTGAAATTCTAGCAAAATGGTTTTTTTTTTTTATATGATCAATGAGTTATTTGTTTTATAATGTTATACTTTTTTTTAATGCTGCCACAAAATAAGTACTTTTAGTATTCCTATCAGTAGGAATTGGTATCTGAAAATGAGCGAGAAAGACTTCTATACCTGTGACAGAGCCAATGGGCCTGTTGTGCTGACCTGCAAGTTGCAGAATATTATTATTGCCATCTCTCCAACTTTATTTGGAATCGTTCCAGTGTTTTTTCAGCAGCAGTTATCCCACAATATCTTAGACAGCTTTAATGATTCAGCATAGTGCTTCCTGGAAGTCGTTTTTTTGTTTTTTTGTCATGCATTATTTTAATTTTTACCCAGTCACTTTCAGGTAATGCTTTTGAATGTGCATCTTCAATTTCACTTACAAAGAACCACTGTGGATTAGGATGTAGAGTTTGTAATGTCAAGTCTGTAACCTTTTTATCTGTAAAAGTTTGTTTTCACAGTGAGCACCTTTTAGCCAATCAATTCCTGTACATGGATAAAAGTCAGTTTCAGAATACAGTTAATTTTGTACATGTCCAAGGCTATGTTTAGCAATGTTCAGCCCCAGAAAATTTTGCCAGCCAGGTGACATTAAGAAGCAGCCGGTTGGCATTAAAAATCAGCTGGGTGAGGGCAGTACTAATACTTTGCAATAATAATTTCTAATAGTAGAAACAATGGCTTATTCTATTATAACAGGACTCTGTTGGGCTCCAATAGCTGGTGGCAAGTAAAAACAGCTGGGTGGAGCACCCGGAAAATAGGTGGAGGGGAGAACACTGCTCAGAAATATTCTAAAGGGAAAGTATATATCATTTTAACTAGGGCTCATTTTTACTATTTCTTTATATAAAATAACATAGGTCATTCCATATAAAGAAATGTATTTCCCTGGTTTTTACCTTTGATAATTGGAATTTGAGCTACCACAATCCTTACTTGGCCATTATCTTCATTGTAAAGGAACACGTGCCTTTAGTGGCTAAAATGTTAGTAGTTTTCGTTTTGGTTTATTACTCTTGTTTCCCATGAATAACTTAACAATGGGTAAGGTTCCCCCTGGCATTCCTACTCTTCGCTAATCCCACAAAAAGTAGAACTGTGAAGTCCACCCAGTTTTGGGATTAAATTCCTCTTTAATTCTTTTATTATCTTAAACTTTCATTTTTCCTGCATACAATAATAACAGCCTAATTACTGAAATATATATACAACAAGCTTACTTTTGAAATGTGCTATTCATTTTATTAGAGAATAGTTGTATTATTTTGTCATATACAAGTAAACTTTAATAGTCTGTTTTATGATGTGCTGGTCTCCGGTTACAGTGAGTTAATACTTCTGTAAAAACAGGTGTTATATTAGACCTGTCATCAGGTTTACTGTGTTTTTATAGATTTATAGTATGGTGCTAAACATATTCAAGGAAATAGAAATGCTTATGAGGCAGTGGTGAGCTGTGATTTAGTGGAGGAGACCTGCCCTAGATAGAGAGCACAGCTTAACTTCAAACATACTGGGCACCTTATATTGTACATGCTCTTCTGGGTAAATGATTGCGCAGAGGGGCATAGCTTCTATATATTTTTGTGCGTATAGTGCACTGATCAGAATATTATAAATAAATCACCTACTCTGGTGACAGGTCAACGTTAATAAGCATCCTTACATAGTTACAGTTGCCAAATATAAAAAGCATGCTTGCTTTTACTAATATGTTAATTTATGGGAATGTTCTTTATGGATATGTAAAGATCTTTATACTATGACAAAACTGATGGTGTTTGCTTATTCAAAAACAGTGTTCAAATATTGGGGTTTTTTTTTGCTTAAATTGTTGCATTGAAAGTTCTCCTTACAGTCACCAGAAAGTGTTCAATGTGTAGATTAAGTTTTTGTGAAACATTTACAGAATGTGTACAGGAGAGATATATCATAAATCACTAGATGATAAATGAACTTTAAGCTGTATGTATGACATATTTCGAAAGTTCAAGTGTGGTAAATACAGATTTCATTCATAAGCTGTTTCATTTTGTGAAGTGGTCTGTCTTGAATTTTAAGATGTGGACAATGCTGTTGTGTTACATTCCTCACATTGTGGTCTTGTGTTTGAGCTAATAAGCTGCACTTAACTTGCATGTTAGAGATATATTTTCTATAGCACACTAATATGAATTGTATAAAGTTGTTGCAACTTGTAGTTAAAAAAAAATAATAAAAAAATAAATATATATATATATATATATATATATATTTGTCCTTCAAAGAATGTATTTAACCATTACCAAATAATTTCAAGGACTATTAATTAATTTCAATCTTAATGGGATTGTAACCTTAAACAATTCTTTGCTTAACTGTGCTTGGTACAGGGGAGTGCTCAATGTAGACATTGATTATGCTATCTTTCTGAAGTTATCGGCTACCTTTTTGCCCAATTCCTGTCATATTTGTAACTCTACAATATGTTTAGATATATGCTCTCCATTTTTAGCCAAAATATTATAGTTTCTGTTAATGGTTGTATGCAGTTTTGTAAAAGAATAATATATTGCACGAGTTTTGGGTTTTATGATAAGCACAGGTATTCGTTTCACCATCACTTTACTAACAGGCATGCTCATCAGATGTTTCAGCTGCTTTTATAAATTATTGAATATTTCATTGCTTAATGTTTGTCAAGCTGTTTTATCACTTTGCTAGTTTAGTACGTTAATAAATTACTAGTAAGCATTCTTGATTGTAGTGCGATCTTGTTTTTCTTTTCTGCCTGTCCATATAGAAATGCTAAATGTTTAACATTTCTATGTACTTTCTTTCATCTCAGGAGGATTCCGATCGGGCCAGGTACTCTCACCGGTCCACTCAGCGTCCTTATCTGGTTTGTTCTTTGCCAATAAACTTTTCTTGCTTTTTAGAATGGTCTTCTTCCACCACTAATTACTTTTCTTTGCAATTTCCTCTTCCAAGGAGTCATCAATTTTGACAACTAGTAGATGTCTTGGTACTAATAGGGTTAGTGTTCTTACTACTTTTGTATTCATATATACAATTTTAACCTAATTTTGTTTTACTGAGGGGGAAAACAGAAAATCAGCAACATAGTATTTAAACCAATATTTATATGACATAATTTTCTTTTCCTTTTTTGTGTGGACACATGATCTTTTTTTATTTCTCTCCCTACTGCAAAATTTACTTATGGTACCCACCTTAATTTTTGTCTGAAAAACTTCAATTTTATCAGCATAAAGATGCATTAATATAGAATAACATTTATACAAAGTCATACTACCTCCAATCATAACTATTATAAATTCATAAAAAAAATAATTGCAAATAGCGGATGAATCTTTAGGACACATTCATTTTCAGAAAACTTGCATCACACTTCAAATCCAGCTAATTATAGGGAAGTAGTACATAATCTCCTTATTTCTCCTGCTCAGACACAATTCTCAATCATATAAAGGAGAGTTTAATTTTAAATGACTCTGCCAACATTGCAAATAACTTTGTTATAATTTGTTGTTTGTGTTATTTAAACCTCCCCCTGGAGATCCATAAGATTATTTGATTTTCAAAGCTGATGTGTAAAGATAGTGGAGCCCATATCTTCAAAGCCTTTGCTTAAACCACAATATCTAATCGTACACCTATGTCTGTACTGCCCAAAATGAATGACCAATGCAATTTTTTGTGATGACATACAGCGTGTAATAGAACATAGTCTAGAGACTGTTTTCATTTTCCTAGACTTAGCAACAGCATCTGACACCGTTATGTTCCATATCCTCCTTAATAAAGCCCAGAATAGCTAAATTGCACCGCAAGCCCTCTATCAGTCTGACATATTAATATGTTGTTGGTACACTCCTCTCACTACACCAAATGTTAAATTTTCGGGATAAGCCCCCTACTATTCTCTTTAGCATTAGACTAGACCAGTGTTGGCTAACCTGTGACACTCCAGGTGTTGTGAAACTACAAGTCCCAGCATGCTTTGCCAATATATAGCAGCTTATTGCTGGAAGGGTATGCTGGGACTTGTAGTTTCACAACACCTGGAGTGTCGCAGGTTAGCCAACACTGGACTAGACAATCACGGGCGATTAGTTGCTTGCCAGAGATCGCCTGTTTTGCAGCAAGCTGTTACCAATCGAGTGATCTACACAGGGTTTTATTTTGTTATTGCAGTGTTGCACATGGACCACTTTTGATCATGCAGTGCTGCAAATATTGTTGCATGAAGTTCCAAGTGGTTAATTGTGTTGGTTGCATATAATTCAAAGAGCGATTAATTCCTCATTTATCTGATTCAGGGCAGCAAATGCTACTTTGATCTATGTAATAAGCTTTCAGAGAGCTTAATCTCATACAATTAATTGTGCAAAATAGCATAAAATACCACTTTTTCCCCTGAGATTAGTCTCATCAGATTTAATTGCAGACACTAAAAATCACTTTTCTAGTTTATGCCTTATAAATGAATGTTGGCAAGACTGCTATTTTACAAATACTGTAATTGTAGGTAACACAATAATTTTGGTGCCTTCCAGCTTTAATACATAAAGACTACTAAGTGGTCAAAAAAATTCACTTCAAGCATGTCTGAAATGTATTTGACATTAATGCAATCCTTACAAAGCTATCCAATCCAAAAATAAATATTAAAATAAAATCTAAATTTGAAATATCTCTACATCTCTGAGAGCCTTTGGCTTGACCCTCATCTCGGGGTTTACACATAAATTCGTTGATATCAAATTGGTCCCCCAAATTAGGTGCACTCTATATAAATAAGTCTGGCTTAACCTAACTACTACAGAATCAAATCCATAAATTCTACTACTAAACTTGATTGTGACTTACACGTGAGCTCCAAGAAAAACAGAACATGCTAAATGTTTTCCTTTTATACAAAACGTATGTATGTATAAATGTTTTGTATAAATGAATCTGGTACTTTGTCCTGCAATATAAATTCATAGAAATTCTCTGAAAATGGAAGTACCTATCATTGCAAGGTGTACCTCTTTTGTTGCTTTTTCACACTCCCTAACTGCTTGGTAAAATGCCATCTATAACCTCCTCTAGTTTTCCAACTAGCCGTCCCAAAATACAACAAGGAAGCTGCTTATATCTTGCTCCAGTGTCTTGGTTCGAAATGATCTCACATTTCTAACCATGTTATCACATGAACTAGTTGTAATTTCTCACCTGAAACGTAGTCATTAGAATTAGGTAATTGTAATAGAACTGAAGATAATATCTGAACTGTACAGCTTATATCTGTAAAACAGAACATATTTATTTCACTATACTCTATTACATCTTTGAGTGCCCAGATGGATTCTCTTAAGTTTTATTTTCATTAACGAACTTAGTATTTTTATAACTTTTTTAGCAAATCATTTAAGAGTATACATTTTAAAGATGTGTAGTCTCCTTTCTTCCTGACAAAATGTCATTAAATTGTAAAACATTAAAGTGGGGAATTGAGAGAATGCTATAGAACGTAATATCCACTCTACTTAACACCCTAAACAAGTACAAAACTGCACTAAATGTTTACTTGTCGCCTTTACCCTTTGTCTCTCCTGATCCCTGCACCATAGCTATAAATCTCAGCCCCCAGTCCTATTTCTCATCCAGAATGAGGATTCCAAACACTTTTTCCCCCTACCTCCATGGACATCTTATCAATTAGATAATATATCTGAAAATGTAGCTTATGTAATTTTTGCTTGTACATTCAAATTTGCTTACTTTTTTTTTAACTGTATGTCATTTTGTATTATTACATTTGTTTTACTCTTAAGAGCTCATCTGTGGATTTGGGTGGCTCACACCAAGGCAGAGAAACTACTTCCAGGAGGAGAGATCGGGTGGTGTGTAACCATGGCTTGCCTTGTGTGATCTATGTACTGTTAACCAGCGTGATAGTGTACATAACCAAAACTTTACATATCTGTCTTTTCTCTAACTGCTTAACACACGAGTTACCATTGTGGTGTTTTAGAGTTTGCAAAGATTTTAAATGTTTTATAGAGGTCTCATGAATTGTTTTTTGTGCTTGAAATTATAAAATCAAATAGAAATTGCAGGTGATAGATATTTTCACCATTGGAATGATAAATAAAATACTCTAGAAAATATATTGATTGTTTTACAAAGGCAGATGCTGAGAAATTCCCCTTAATCGATGAGTAAATTACCATGCAAGGTTTCAGCGACTAATAGAAAGGATTTGAAAACAAGGTGGCTTCTCTCACACTCGTGTGTTATGTATATAAATACCAGGCAATCGTTTGAAAGGGTAGCTAAGTGTACAGTACATGACATGGCGAAAAGCCCACTTTGCATGTGCAGTAATAAACCTTGCACTAAAAATGTAGTACTTGCCATTTGTGACATATGAATAAACCTACATCTTCACGATGGTGAATACAACAAATACACCTTTTAGTTTAAATTCTGTTTTTATTTTAATGAAGCTTTGAGCGAATAAATCCATCAATACAACCTGCCCGCCAGGTAGTTTTTCCTGCATGTAATATTGTAGTTTATGTGCACCATATTTCTTTAACTAAACATTTTTTCAATTCTTTCATCTTTCATTTGCAGTCTGACATATTGAAAGACAAACCTTTGATGTCAAGTAGACATGGATCATCTGTATGTACACACAAAATAGTCTGCATGGCATACATTGTACTTCTTTTAACCTTCAAAAGTATTATGGTGTTTACTGCTTGAACTAAACAATGCAGATATTTCTTGCCAATGATTGTGAATATGTAGCATCAGTTCATGTCTCCCTTTGTGACAGTGCTATTGTGACATATATACCCAACAGAGTCAAATACAAAAACTCAAGGTCAAGTTAAATTGATCAACTCTTGCAAAGGAGAACATGGCTAACTATTTTTTATGAAAAAGTGGTCTTTGTGTAAATCTGTTTACACTGTAAAACAGACTTTATTAATTAAATGATTAATTTACAAATATAGTTGAAGCACTTTTTAGGTTGCTGTGCCTCTCACAATCTACTTAAGGCCCCATGCAATATAATATATTATTATAATATTATCAGTGTTTTTATCACTAACACATTGTATAAACACTGGTCTGAATATGGAAACCATTGTTTCCAATGACCCCATATCTTGTCACGATGTGACCTGAACACTGTCTGCTTCAGTTAATGTGTGATGCACTTTGGCCCTTATTTTGGAGTAAATTTGCTTCTTGAAAAATCCATGTTGCACTGCAGGATGAGGACATTTAGAGATGGGATTGGGGGGTGGCATGTCCTAGTTCAACTCTGAATTACAGTGTAAAATAGAACTGCCTAGTATGTGTTCTACATGCAAAAGCAGGTAGACTTTACAAGGCATGCAAAAAAAAAAAAAAAAAATTGTGCACCCTTTGCATTGCAACATGTTTTGTCCAGGGGGAAATTTGCTCCTTACTTTAAATAAGACCCATTCAGTTGGAATGTCATCTAATAACTTCCCAAATGCACGTGAAACAACTGAATGTCAAAGGCATCTGAACTTGCATTTTTATATGCAAACAAGTTCCCATGGGTACCCACCCTTATAGTAGCAATGCAAACCACCGATTCAAGTGGAGAGATGGTCTTTAGATAACCTTCTATTTACACTAAAATAGTTTTGTTTTGTTTTATTTTATAACTTCCCACACATAAGGATAATCACATGTATGAGTGCAAGTTTTAGTAACTACTAGAGCTCTAGACTTGTTTTATATTATATACTGCAGAAAGAAAATACAAAGTTAAAGTTATTAATAATACTCTCAATATATGAGACTCGGCTATCAGTGAAAAAACTTTCTGATTTCCCCATGGGCGGTAAGATGATCAGCTCCTGAACCTTTTAGATATATAGCTGTGAATATTTCTAGCAATCCTTTGTGTAAAGTCACAGGCACGTTAGGGTTACTGGTCCTACAATGCTGCTACAGTCCACTTCTCATAAGTAACAAGTTGGTGATGTTAGAGACTGCTGCTGTAGGAAAAAAATCATAAATTTTTTCAGAACTTCTAAATAGACATAGCTCATGAGAAATCTTAAGGAGGGGGAGGCAATCCACTCAATTAACACTATAATAGGAGCCTTTTGACTGACTCATGAGGTTGATCATGTGCGGCTTCGTGCCAGTGCTTACTCATATCCATTTGCTTCTGGTGGATGACGGATAGCAGGGTGTGTCCTGTTTTGGGTTTCCTGTTCTCTATCGCAATTTTTACCCAGTTGGAGACTTGTGCCAGTTTTATTGTTCAGTAGGCATAAACAGTTGATATAGTTGTGAAAACTAAAAGAAATATATTTAAGCTTTCCATCAATATTAAATGGTTTGAATCACCTCAGCTGTGCTGTTCTGACATGATTCTTATGTGTGCAAATAAATAATTGCAGTTAAGATACACATTTAAATTTAGCTTTCCAAAACAATAGTCTAATTAGACATGGGATGTTAACACACAAAAATGATCTTAATTAACAACTTTATTTTCCTTTGGACTGTGACTTAAGCCTTACATAAATCCAGAGTGTTTCTGTCTTCATTGTGTTGCCCCAATACTAATTGGATAACTACATGTATAATATTATGTCACCCATTTTCTCTTAATGCCTGCATGGAAAAACCTGCATTAGTGTGGATCTTTCACTTTTCTTCCACCATGTTTTGCATCGCTCTGCCTTGTTCTCAACACTTATCTGCAATTATCTCTCTCTCTTTGCTCCTGAGTGTAACCCTTCAAGTCCAGCAGGGGTGTTAAAAGATTGAGCTCAGTAAACTTTAATAGTCCTATTGCAGCAGTCCTTCTGACAATATAGAGTGCTCTCATTCTAGAATGGACCACTGATGGCTCTAATTCACCAATTGTTAAGCCAGTGTTTTCAGCAGTGGTGTGGTATGCAAACTTCAGGAGTGGTGGGGATGATAATTAGAGGTAAGGAAGGATTTCAACTAAATATTTTAATTGGACTATAACACCTACACAGCTTACTATAATGTAAGTGGAAATTAAGTTGCACTACAAAAACACCTAACTGTAGCCTGTTTTTATTGATGTTCTGCAAATTTGGCAGCTTGATTTAATCTTCAAAGAAATATCAAGTGTGTCTCTTTTTATTTTGTGTGGTTGTATGAATGACATAGCAGAGAAAACAAGAATAAAATGTACCCCTGCTTTGTTTTCTGAACACTCTCCTTTGGGTTGGCTGTTACAAACTGTAAGGATCCATAGCTCTAGGTGGTAAATGAGAGAGAAGTTAGTATGGTGATGGAGCAGAGGGAGCACTACCCTGTATTTACACTGCAGAAGACAAAAAAAATACTGTCTCTTAAAATACAGATACTTCTGCCATAGTGTGAACAGTTAACGATAAAACCTGCATGTAGACAGGTTTGTTTCAAACTAAACCTCATGGCATGCCCTCAGTATCCTTTCATCTTTTCTATTTTCTCTCTTTTAATTATTATTTTTTTCTTTCCAATGTGGATGTCAGTACGACTTGACGAAGGACTCATCCAGGAGAAGTGTACTCTCTGTATGTCATGTTAAAGTGCATGGTGTGACAGTAGCTTAACAAAATCATTTTGCAAAGTTGTTCCTTTTTTTTTTTTCTACTGACGTCTGATTCTGCACTCTAATTTCCCACTAATTACTTCATAGCAGATGTAGTTGTCTTTTAGTGCTGCCAATTTTTTTTTTTTTTTAACCCTTTGCTGGTAAATACGTTTTCCCCGGTGGTTGCTATCTTTTTCTATGTTACCATTACATTACCAGCTATAAAGATGCATAGTTTATAAGAGCTAATTCACTGCGATGCATCACTGTAAATTGTTAATTTTGTTTTATGTTCACACCACTACTTTTGGTGTGTTGCATGTGATTTATGAATAATTGCAACCTCTTCTTAAAGTTGATAGGTATGCTTGTTGCCAGTTCAAGCACTATCCGACAAAATGCAGCAAGCTGCAACTTATTTACTGTTGTGAAGGATAACAACGATAAATCACCAGTGTGACTAGCTTGATTCGAGCTCCCTATGTTACAGAAAATGTAATGTCTTGTTAAGGGTTTGTTACAGTGACAATTGCTAGTGTTGCTTAGCTGTAATGATAACACTGCACACAACAGAAAATTCAGTGTTTGGTTGAATTCATTAAGTTAAACCATAATGGTGAATTCTGATTAACTGGGGCCTCCAATCGAGCATGTCCCCCGATGTCTTCAGTGCTCTTATCGCTTCATTTCTGCCATTTGCCTCTTTAATACAAGCAGCAGTGTTGTCATAGCCCCTCTTCCGGACGTTTACAGAGGTGGGTCATTGACAACACGTTGGCTGTTTACAGAATGGACCATCTCTGCAGGAATCTAGAGAGCATCACTGTATCAGGGGAACCAGTGAATTGGGAGGAATGCCAGGCTTCTAGTAAAAGTATATCACAATTATCATGTTTAACTTATTGAGGTTATCCTTTAAATAGTTTTCTAAACTGTAACATTCCAGAATCACAGCTAACCCCTATATCTTCAGCTAACCCCTATATCTTCACCCAATTCCTCACCCCTTAAGAGATATTTAGGAAGAACAGATGATTGTAATGCCCACTTTCTTCTAAACAAAAACAGATCTTACACTGGAATTTTTCCAGTTTTGAATATATAGGATCGGTTTTGTACTTACATTATTTGCTTTTGATGTGTGTGTATATATGTGTGTGTGTGTATATATATATATATATGTATATATATGTGTGTATATATATATATATATATATATATATATGTATGTATTATATATTTTCTGCACCTCTTCTTTCATATACAACAGAAATTTGTCTAGTTTATTTCCAGAGGAAACAGGCCATTTACACTAGAAGTAATGCACCCGTGTCACGGATTGTTTTCTGAGACTAACACTTTGTCTTAGATTCTATCATTTAGCTTTGGTTATAACAAACACTTCATTATATCACTAAAGAATGTTGTGCTAGAAAAATGTTTATTTTATTTTATTTCAGAATCATACCTACAACTCTTATGGAACCAAGTCTAAATCCTGTAGCTCTAATAAAGATTTCCTGGTTGGTACCAAAATATATTAAATTGGTTACATATGCCAGTAGGATTTAAAATTGTGGTAGTCTTTTAAATAAAAACTGAGAGGATTAATCACTACATAGCTCACTGCATTTGTGTGTAAATACAATTGCCTACTTTTCTTGAGTTTAGTGCCAATAATATCTGCTGGGGCCACTTCAGATTGGGGGTGCAAATATTGTGCTGGTCCCTCCTACCTTGTCTTATTAAATAAATTCTTGTGTCACACATGTATTTTAGGATGCCACCATTTATGAGGAATTAAAGTTTAACATTCTGGAGTAGTGAAGGAAAACCTCTTCTCTGCAACATGAAAGTGCTTCAGAGCGCTTAAGCTGCGAGAAGACTGCTTGCAGTAATATCACAACTGAAATGTTGTCTGTTACATGTAACATACAAGAGCTTCATAGCAAATTTTTGTCTGACACTAGACTGATCTGTGGTACATTATTCCACTATAACACTTAGCAGTAGATGGGGGGAGGATATTTATTGTCATAGTGATTTATTCATGTGCATATTTCCAGCACAGTGGCTCACAGTGGATTCTGCATGAATCTTATTTAATATGTGAATGAAACTGAAAAGCAGATATGATGGGTTTTAGTCACCTATGTGATAACATATTGTGCATTCTAATGATCACATTTGAGAACAGATCACACAGTAAAAGTACTGGAATGAGGGATCTCTAAATAAACCTAATTGAGGTTTTTATAGGATATCTATAGTTTATAATTCATAATAAAGGCATTCAACTTTTTCTGTCATGGGATTAATACTATTAAGGACATATGAGCTGCTTGACTTAATTCCAGAAAAGGGAGACTGTTGGGAGAAACGTTTGGGTTAGTTGAACATGTAAGTCCTGCTGGTTTTAATAATAAGTATTTTTTTTGTTGCATCCTTATGAAGGCCACTGTCAATTGCACTACCAAAATTGCTGAGCCAGACAAGCACCTATAATTATGACAAGATTGCTTTTATGTTTTTATAACCAGTGACGTATCTATATTCTGGCACAGACAATAATTATATACTGTAAAGAAAGTACCTGGGTTCTAGTGAACGAGAAACTATTCCCTGTTTTGTTTTTAATGTTGTATTTTTTTTGCCTTTTACAGAGTGGACTTTATAACGATCAGAGAAACTATAGCAGTCTTAAATATAGCAAACCAACCTCCAGCTACCATCCCCGGGTCTGTTGTTCTGTTTTCTAGCACTACTTGGCAATTAAGTCATGCATGTTGTTAGTGTTAATGTGCTGTACAAGTTGGGGTTAACTTTTGAGTGATCGTGCTGGTATGTCAGAGCAAGCTATTAAATGTAAGAATATACACAGCATGCACTGCTGCCATACAAGGCATGCAGATGTTGAAGTAGGATGTAACTCTTGCAGCCAGCTGACTCTAAACAGGAAATACTTATTGCTTCTCCCTGAAATGGGGCTGATTCATATAACTAAACCTTGCTCATTTATTTCTGGGATAGCATGCAAGAGTTAAAAGTAGCACCTAACGAGCCAATTATTCTCTAACTTTTTTTAATGATTGGTTTTATGTTTTATAAGTTTAAAATTAACAGCGCATTTGCTTTGTGATTGTGTCCTCACTGTAATTTTTTTTTTTTTTACGTTCATGTCAATTATATAGGAAAGCAATACACCACTAACCCTTCACTATAATAACTACATGTATCACTATAAATTATTAATTTAATATACTATGAATCCAAACCAATGCATGGTATGGTATTTTAAAGCACATTTTGCTAAACTAAATGTGACCAAAAGTATGTAAACAGGAATTCATATTTAATTACAATATTTTTCCCCCTATAGTCCTCATCTCTCTACAGCGACCCTTTGGCCACCTCCAGGAGTTACAGGGTTAGTACAGATTAGACAGCTGGTAGACTATAAAGCTATTCCAGGATGGAAACATTTTTGATATATGCACACAGTTATGTAATTGCTTAGTACTTGTCATATGTCAGATACTGTGGTCCTTACTTTTATAATCTTTTCTATGGTAATTTTGAAGTCTTTGAAGCCTTCAGTCTAATTTTGCAATTAATACTGTTCGCAGTGGTTGTACTCTAAAGTTAGAGCAATCACTTTCATATGTTTCCTCATGTGTTTGAGAGCTTTCAAAGTCCAACTCTTCATACATCAACTTTTGAATATCTACAAAGGAAAACTTCTATTGGATAGTTTTCATGTATTTTAAACAAAACTGTTTGCAATAGTGGTACCATTTTAAATAAAATACATTTGATGTGTTTTTACAATTCATCTAAAACCTAGTTGTAAGAAATTGTTTACAGGGTTGGCACAATTACATATATATGCAAAGCTGGTATTTGTATAACAAAAATATAGAGACCTATTAGAACAGCCATTTGCCACAAGAGAACTGATGACTAAAAGGGTTGTAAGCTAGTGCCTGATGTACTTGTCAAACAGTAAAGCCTTTACTGTAAAGGGAGCTCATGTTAAATTTGAACTAATTACTATTAATGATGATTGATTTTATATATACAGAGGGGCATTTAAGGAAACACATGGCGCAACAGAGAAAATTGATGCATGGTGTTTTTTCATGCACCTTACATGCAAATGATGAGATTAACATAGGGATCAATGATTCAGCTTACGCTGGAGAGTGAGACCATTTCTCATGTACACAAGTGATTTCAATTATGTGGTTGTGCTTATTTTAATTGCTCCAGGTTTGAGAAATAATAGTATTATGAGTTGCTATGTAGTGAATCCTATATTCTGCTGCAGAACTGGATGCAGAATTAAATTCTGTCCCTTAATACTAAGTATTTTGTTTACAGACTTCTCCAAAATTAAGCACTAATTTGGCTCGAAGTGCCAGTTCGGTTAGTATTTTCAGTCTGCTTGTGCTGCTTTGTGTAAACTGCAAAATAGAGATTAGTTAATTTCTAGAAAAGAAATAGCTTTTGTTTCTCGTAGTCGATTTATTTAGTGCAAATGGATGTATATTTTTGTCTTGCTAATTTGCTTTTAAAATATTTAAATGTTGACATTTTCCATGGCATTTGCACTTATTACTAAGCATTGGGCACTTTTTGTGTTCTTTTTGGCATAGATTAGTAAATGCTTAAAGGCTTGCTTATGATATTAAATGCATGTGTTAGAGTTGCATTTAAATGAGACTTTGAACAGCCTGTACACAGCCTGTTACATTATTTTTCTATGAGAGTGAACAAGTACAGTTGTGAATCCTATTTTTAGGCAAACAGAATAGCTTTTCTAAAGCTAGTATATTATTGTCGTATTCAGGATTGATGTCTGTCTTATTATAAAGTGGTGGTTATGTTGCTTGATTGCACTGACTATAACATAGCTGTGTGACAATTCTGGGTATCCATATTAAATTCTTAGTGTCTAGATTAGTGTTGGCTAACCTGTGACACACCAGGTGTTGTGAAACTACAAGTCCCAGCATACCCTTGCAGCAATAAGCTGCTATATATTGGCAAAGCATACTGGGACTTGTAGTTTCACAACACCTGGAGTGTCACAGGTTAGCCAACACTGATAGAAGTTCCAAAAGGCACACCTGACACGATTTCCCCATCACCTGTTTTTCCTTTATTAGACATCACTCTATGAAGATGGCTTTACTAACTCATACGGTTCCAGAACTGTAAGTGTGTAAGAAAGTTGCTGCTGGTATTTCTTTCCCAAAAATCCAGAAACAAGCCATCTTCACTAACTTCTTTTCTCTTCTGTGCTAATGGTGTCACCAGCCCTCTGAGTACAGCTACAGTTCATCCAGAGCCAGCTCAGCTAGAAGCAGTCCTGTGGTGAGAGCTCTTGCTGCATGTGTCTGTGCTCCTTCATCAAATGGATAACACAAGAGTTAGAATATTTGGCAATACTAATTATTTTGCATTTTTATTACCCGTCTGTCTACTGATTATTATATGGACCTAGAGGCTCATGCTTTAATATAATACTAAAATGCATTGCTGTTTATTATTGATTAAGGTTCTACCCTGGTTGAATAGGCATTATTTGTGAGTGCCACTGTAAGTGAAACATTGTCAGTTGGCTTCCTTGGTAAGCTATGTGTCTCCTACTATTTTGAATTGCTTTATTAATTTATTTTTTGTATTTCACTTTTGTCACATGTAACTCTTTATATAGGTTCTTCTGATGTAAAAGTTAAGTTGTTATATTTGCAGTCTCTGAGTTTTCTTTGCCACCTTAATTTTCTGGGCTTTGTAACACCATCATGCATTCCCAATTTATACAGATCGATCAGAATAAGAGGCTCATATCTTACACATGTACTGTAAAGGCCCATTTACTGAATACAATAATAGTGTTAGGTGTTGTGAAAATAATGTATATCAATTGAATGGTTCACCATTGCAGTCCATGTATTGAAGCTTTGCAGCCTTTCACATTGCTGCACCCTAATACCACAGACTGGATGCTGCTCCAGGTACTACTGCCTGGAGTCTATTTTCAGCAGGACGCTTGTTTAACTTCTGGTAACTGGGTGGGAGAATGATAATAAATAATCTAGAAGTGGGCCTCATTTTTCTAAGTTTGTTTTGCATGTTTGTCTTTCATTAGGACATTACTATTGTCTTAGTGAAAATACATCTGTTGATTTGTTCAATTCATTATGTCCATTTGTTGTAGTGTACAGATGATGAGGGTTCCGTGTCCTCTTGTAGTGTTGGACGAGGACGAAGGGATAGTGTGGTGAGCTCACTTGCATGCATATGTTTTGGCACAGTGTTTTTATTTTTACAAATCCAGATATAAAGTTTTCTCTGTGCTTCAGTGTCTGTAGCAGAAATGGCCACTTTGAGACTGACGCACCACGCAAACATTATGTTTTCTTTATTTTATGTACTGCGAATGATTTGTCATACAGTGACAGACCGTTTTTACACTATGTAGTCCTTTATTGATACAATGGTAATTACCTCTAGAGATTACCCTACAATTTTTGAGCAAGCATACAAACTGTTGTAAATTTGATTTATTTTCTTTTCATATGTTCTTACATTTAGTTGCTGAATGAATATTTGATTTGTTTTTGTTTCATCAAGTCATCAGATTTTTCTGACCAGAGTGAATCTGCAGCTGACTATTTTAGTCGCTCCAATCGTAGGGGAAGTATAGTGTCTGATGATGTCAGTATACCTGATCTCAATAATGTGAGTTGTAGTGCATGTTGCTGTGCTCAGACCGTGACTTCTATGTGCCTTAGTGTGTAAATTCCCACACTAACATGCATGGAGTTTCATAAAAACAAGTATCTTCACTATTCAATGTGCTGGCAACAGTATAAATGTTTTATAGGTGCTATAAATTTATATTAACATGAACTTTTGTTTACTACATTTTATTGAGTACTATATGTTTGCATGTCACATTCAAGAATACTTACATCTGGTGTTTGGAAGTGATAAAGATTATTGTGTTCTGCTCTTGTCCTGACAAATAACAAATAGCATGTTAGTGACTGTTGGTGAACACCCCCCCCCACCCCCTTCATAATAATGACTGTGTGTGGGGCAAAATATGTACTAGACTTTGTGTGCTGTATTATAATTGCCAAGAATTGGCACTTAACAAACACTTGAAAATTAAATGCATTATAACAAAGTGGGACCTCATCTAACCAACTTTACATTACATAATCTTTGTTTCCAATAGCCATTCTGTGCTAGTATCGTACCAGAACATATGCATAAATAGGTGAACAATAACGTGTGTGGGGACCTAGAACCATTAACCACATATTAATGAAGGGTGTGCAATATTTCATCTTGCAGCTTTGTGGGTGCAAATCTTTCTGGCATCATTTCTTTGTACAGTAACGTGAACAAAGGGAAACTTCATGTAGATAGTTTTTTTTTCATTAATAGCTGATTAGAATTGGCAGTTTAATTCCTATATGTGAAAGGAACTGTGAGTTGAGGAAATTGCAACTGCTATTGGGATTTTTCTTTTTACCAGTAAAGCTAACTTTGAAGATCAATTTTATTCTAACAGATGATAAATCCACTATAAAGAATAATTTCAAGGCAATTATAGCAATCAGTATTCCTCTTGTTGTGTGTTTTCTGCAATGGTTCAGGTTTATATAGGTTTGTTGATCAGGACTTTTTCTCTCTTTTTTTCCAGCTGGACGAGAGGGTGGACAAGCAGTACACTGAAAGCTATTCCAGGGTATGTACATTATGCAACATTATCCCTCTGGCTGTTACAGGACCTCCATTTGCCGACCTTATGATAGTTCAATCAAGAATATCTGACTTTTATGCATGGTAACATTTTATTTATTGGTGTTTTTGTTAGGGATCTATATTAATTTTGAATATATACAGCTTATCACATAATTCAAAATGTTCTGTTATGAAACATGACATTAATATACAGTGTTCAGTCTTATACTGATATTCCTTTGCAGCGATGTTAGCAAGTACAGTGCAAACCACATCCCGCAGCCTGTAGACAATGCAGGGCAGGTGGCTCAAATGGCAATCATATCATGTCCTCTATACTTACCATGACATCACTGGCAAAACCCCTGACTAATGATTCTACACTACCACCTGACACCTCACAATTTTAGTGTAACAAAACGGAGATGGTCCACTCTTCTAAAATGCCGGTTCTCAGCAACAGTGACACACTGGTTTGCATTGCTATTTGCATCAAGGTTGTATATTGTCCCCATGTTTGCATGAGTTGACCCTAGGCACCTCAGTAGCCATCCACAGATGAAATACATACTGGTAGATTATTTGGCTTCTTACTAAGCTGACTCTACTTGATTGGTTGAGTGTCGGTATTAGGGAAATTAGGTTGTAAGCTCAGTGGGTCAAACTTATGTACTGGAACTAAATTCTCAGAAATTGTCAGTGCAGTATAATACAAGATAATATTGACAATAAGTAGAGTAATTGGATAGACAACATGCTAAGCAGACTTGGTTAATTCTGAACACATAAGTTTTCTTTCAGGTACATGTATGTGATGTATTGTCTAGAGTGTTTGGGAGTTTGGTTTTTCAGATAAGGTTTTTTTGTTTGCTTTTTCGTGGCATAATTTGGATCAACATATCTAAAATCTACTAAATTACATTTTAAACATTACCCCACTCTCCCATCTATACTCCCCCAAATCCCTGGCATGGTCCTCATTTTTAAACATTGTATCCCTAGTGTAACTGTAGAAGGAGTGAATGACATTATCACCTAGTAGCAGCTCTTTCTACTTCAGTATCTCTTTAAGGGTTTGTGTTCAATGTTTAGAAATAAAAGAAATAACAGGAGAGTATTGAAAGATAAAATCTCATCTTTTGTAAAAAAAAAAAAACTACTGCTGCTACATAACACACATACAGCTGTTAAGGAATTATGCATTATACTGCAAGACAGTCAGGTGACAATATAATATATGTTTATAATGTTCAATTGTTGTAACATGGTAGACTATTCATTGCCAACAAGAAGTTCCATAACCATATAAAAGAACAAGGCTGCAGGGCTTTTATACAGGTCACTGAACTCTTTTAGTTGCTTTCTATTATATTTTATTATTTTAAAGTAGGGGGTATAATAATCCCTTTAGTGCACAAGTTTTAAAAAGGGAGAAAAAAAAGCATGTGTTGCATATGTAAAGTGATCCTCATACCTTGGCGTGTTTTGTCCTTGCTGGCAGGTATACATTCCATCACGGAACACGCACCTCCTAGGGTGCTAACAAAAGTGAGCGTAACCAAGCTCTATTTTGAGGTGCGTTGAATATTCAGGCTATTAGAATTGAATAGCTCTTCCAGAATTAGGCATATATAAATGGCATGCGATTCAGCTTGTGCTGCATTGAATCGGTCCCCTAACAGTTGCGTATTTCTGCGATACACATTGTTTCCCAGTTTTGTAAAACCACAATAGTTAATTTTGATCGTGTTTCTAAAGCTTGTGTTCTTAATAATGAAATAAAGAAAAATAAGTTTGCTTTCAACACTAATGTTTGATGTATGTACTGTTATACATTTTTAATGTATGTATACACAAGTTCAGCTGGGTTGAACTAATACATGGAATATGATGGCACAATAGTTAGCATTGCTGCCTCAAATAGCTGGGGCCATGGGTTTGATTACAACAAGGGCTGTATCAGTGTGGTGTTTGTATGGTTTCCCCATGTTTGCTCTGGGTTCCTTCCTCCTCTCATAGTCTAAAAACATAGTGGTAGGTAAATTGGCTTTAGCCCTAGTGAGTGTGTTTCAAATAGAGTTTAGCCTGTAAGCTCCAGAGGGCTGATCTGTCCCTTGCTGCATTATAGAGTAGCACTATATAAACAAACAATAGAATATAATATATACAAACAATACATTATATGAAATAAAATGTGTATTATTTTTTTTGCCTGTATGACAGAACATGTCACAAATACTTGTAACGAGTAATGTAAATTGAAATATGGTAATTTAAGTGTGGGTCGGCTGCTATATACAGATTGCAAATTTTATGCACTTAAAATAGGTAAGTTATGTTTTGTGAAATTTAAAAATAAAAATATATTATTTTTTTGTGGCGTAAACTAAACTTATACTATGTATATATATTTTTATCTTTATACGTTCATTTGTTTTCTTTAAAGCCATCATCTCGTAATGCAACCTCTGGGCTTCCAGGAACCTTTACACCTCTGAGTGGGTCATCTTCCCGGAGAGGTAGTGGAGATGCAACTAGTGTATTGGATCCAGATGCATCACTGAGTGAATTAAGGGTAAGATAATTCATGCTAATACACCTTGTCAATTATTAATCTCTACAACAGTTACCCAACTATTTTTTGTAAAGGGCTACTTACCTGAATTTGCTGTTAGGTGAATGTCAATACTTATGTTGGCAATCGGCACCAGTGCACCTACACACAGCAGGGGAAGAGGTCCATCACCTGCTGTACTTTCTCTATAAAACATACGCCGTGCAGAGAGCCCAGCAGTGAGAGCTTCACTGAAAACTGAAGAAGCGCAGCTTTGAACACAGTGTTCAAATGGGGCAGTGACATGCTTTCTTGCCCCATCGTTAAACACCTGATTGTCAGTAAGAAAATGGTAGTGCCAAGTAAAGGGGTTAATATTAGTGCTGTTAAATGAAATTAGCCATAGACTAAGATAATATTGTCCTAAGGGGGGTATTCAATTGACGGCGGGATCGTCGCAAAGCCCGCGCTCGAAAAATATTACCGTTAATACGGTAATATTGCGCGTTAATACGGTAATTTACTCGCTGGATTTCAGCTCGCAGCTCAGGGAGCTGCGAGCTGAAATCCAGCGAGATATTATTATATTATTATTTTATTATTTAGAAAGAGTCCTAGAACTATATATTATTTTAGAATAATTAATGTATCCGTATTGTACAGCCTGTTGCTTAAACATGCAATATATACGCCCTTTTTTCCATGATGGTTTTTCTATAATTAGACGTTTGTCTGTGTTCTACGGACACGCATCCAGAAAGACACAGGCAGCTCAGTTCAATATCAAGATCAACAATCGCAACATCTACCTATCTGGTTTTAGAGACAGAGCATGTAACTGGTGCTCTCCAAAGTGCAACCATGACTGTGGATCAGGATTCTAAAGCAGAGCAATTACCGCTCTGCCTGATTGTTCAGATTAAAGCTTTCTCTCCCTTGTGCTACAACCTGAAAATAAATAAAAAAAGGTACAAGGTCCAGACAGTTGAGATGAGGACCATTGCTATATCTTATATGAAAGTATCAGATTTCTAGAATTTAAGAAATGAAAGCTACTTAAAATTTATTTTTTTCTCATTTACTGATGTAAACTATTTATTTATGCACTCATTTCCTGAGTATGATCTCATCAGGAGTCTTTTGTGGCAATGTGCTTTTTTTGGCTATGTTAGAACAGAAAAGTGCAAATCGTTTACAGATTGCTGTATTGTTGAACTTCAAATTCAGTTTTATTGAAACTTTTCTTAGTATCTGCATTCTGCTTCCCTCCTGTCTGATTATGGCTGAGTTTGCTATATGGTGAGCACAGTATTGATGGATGTAACCACTGAGATTCATTGGTCTTTATGGTAAATGCTCTATAAGTACAGGCTGGCACTTATGAAATTGCTGACTGCACCAAAAATAAAAGTGGTTTTATGCGTTTGTCATAGAGATCGATGAATTGTAATGTTATAATATGCAAAGTAGCAATCAAAGTGATTGTTATATCATTCAAGCATTTTGCAATCTTTATTATAAATTGAAAACATAGTCCAATTGTTTCAATGAAGTCTAGAAATGTTACATCATTGTATTCCAGCAGAGTAATCAGGAGGGTAGCTTCCACTCAAATTAATAAATAAGCTTTGTTTGTTTGTTTTTTTTGTTTGTTTATTTTTTAAGATTTACTTTTGTCTAAGTGTTTACTGAACATGTATAGAAAATAAATGAGGCAACATTGTTGTACATGTACATATGTTTTACTTAATTATGTAAATTACGTTTGTTATTTTATCCTCTGGGATGAAAATGTTGCCCCACACATTGACCCTGTAGATTGCAGGTCTCCTACAATATCTTGTCCATCCCTTGCAGTGTGTAACTAGCCCTCTGCCTTTCTGAATTACCTGGATATCTCCTAGATGTTTGGGTTGTGGGATTTAATCAAGATTCAACCTTTTTAACATGTTTAGTATATGATAGCATATTTTACAGATGTGTTTTTTTCACAGTATTGAACGTATTTGTAATATGCCATTTCTTTTCTCCTTTGCTTTCAACAAACATTTTACTTATATATAGCCAAAGCTTGTTGTTACAGCTTGATAGCATGGTTCATTGCCTATCTCCTGCAGGATATCTATGATCTTAAGGACCAGATTCAAGATGTAGAAGGGAGATACATGCAGGGACTAAAAGAACTAAAGGTATCAGGGTCCTAGTCCTTTTGCTGCCCATTCCCAAGCATGCTTTCTGGACTGCCAACATGGAGCACATTATATGTTCTGCTCCCTAACAGACTGCTCAGGGCTTAACTAACGTTTAATACAAGAAAGTGACTTTCAAGCATGCCCCAATGTAGTATTATTTATTACACTTTAATGTCTTTTCTGTTTCTTTTTGTGGTTTTACAAATAAACTGGTAAATAAGAGGGACACAAACGGTACAATGATCACAGTTTGCTAAAAGGAGTTGTAGATTGTATCCTCTTGCTCTACACTTTGTCTCTTTAAAGTTATGCCTGCAGTGTCTCAGGGAAGGTAAATGATCTACTGTACACTGTAAAGTACAAGAGTTTTTTGTCAACTGATGGACAACTTTTATGGCCTTTTATCTTCATTTTTGCTTTGTGGTTCTAAGGAAATAATTTTTCAATTAGGACACATAGACAAAAGGTCATTGGGAACACCAAATGTTTAATTCCTGTTTCAAAGTAATGTAATTTCATTTGGCCATAAATATGCTGTATTTTATATTGAGATGAGTGACATTCTAGTACAGCAGATTTTGTTGTAGAAGTAAATATTAGTCATGTTGAATACCTGGACCTACATGGCTCTAATTAATTTAGATTATTTGCTGTAGGGAACAAGTATATATATTATATAAGTCTATAACAAGCAAACCAAAATTCCTATTTAGTTAAAGCTGGCCACATGCAGCAGTTACCGCAGCTCGCCCAAGTGGTGAGCGACATGATCACTGTCCAGTTTGGCTTACACTGGGCTTGTTAGTTTGGATTTACCATCTTTGCTGATGAAAATCCTGTTGTTTTCATTGTCGCACAGATGTTGTATTGGGGCCATCCCTGTGGTAATAGCAACTGCCTGATATCACTATTGTGGACCCAACATGAGTTTGCTGTACAGAATTAGATATTGTCCTGCTAAAGTGAATTTTTCTAGAACAAATATGGATGAGTTTGCTGCTCAGTATGCCTGCAAAGAATACCACTACCTTCAGCAATCTACTGTGTGTTGGCTAGTGCTCAATAGCTCTAATGCTGACACATTGAAGTGAAGGGGAATCATCCTTCCCTGGCACAAAAGAGAAATTACTCCCCTGCAGCAATCTGACACCACCTACACAGGGAAGCTGTGCCCTTCCCTGTTAAAATTGCACAATCGGGACACACCCCTTTTGTACTCTGACATTATTAGTTTATATACAACCATGGACTGTTTACTGACATCATTGTATAGAATGCACAAACTTCCAAACAGGCCACTGTTTTTTGTTTTGTTTTTTAATTTATTAACCGTACCACTTATGGAAGATGTGTAAAATAATGAGGGGTGGGCAGGTGTGCACTTTACAGCAAAACTGCACCGTAATTGTAGAAAGTTAACTATATTTATCAGCATACATCTAAAAGCTTAGACACAGGTTACTCTATGAAAACAGACCTTTTGTGTGTGTTCAGCTGACATTCCCTTAAGTGATGGGACATTTTTTACTCTTAAGTTTTGTATTGAAAATTAGTTGTTTTATTTTTTTTGTTTAAATCATTTTTCATTGTTTTTTTTTCATTTGTGTTTTTATTTATTGAGACTTAAGTACTTACAATGACTAGAATTTATTTCAAATTAAATTGAGATTTGCGGTGCAAGTAAATAAATAGTTTAGCAGATCTGTGTGCATAGTTTATAGTTTTTAAATCAAGCTCTAAACTGGTAAGATATATTTTTGTATATTTATATATTCTACAGTAGATCATTATTAATTGACATATGATTTAGACTTCTATTAGAGCTATACACTAGAGGAAGATATTTCTATATTAAAAATCTGTTTTTCTATATATTTTTTTTTATTTTTTTTTTACTAAACAATTAACAAATATTTAAATATGTCCTTTTACACAAGTCACTAAAACGCAATTGACATCTCCTCTTACCCTGAATGATCACTGCATGCCTTTGTGCTTACCCCCTATGTATGCCTGCCAGCACTTACTTTGCAGAATCCCAGACCGAAACAGAGCTGAATGGATTACTACATTAGAGTTTACATAATCTGTCAATTTTCCTGGCCTAATGTTTAAAATGCTCAATTGCACAGGACTCCTTAGGAGAAGTGGAGGAAAAATATAAGAAAGCCATGGTATCCAACGCTCAGCTTGATAATGAAAAAAGCAATCTGGTGTATCATGTGGACACATTAAAGGATGTCATTGAGGAAATGGAGGAACAGATGGCAGAGTATCATAGAGAAAACGAAGATAAGTCAAAGGTATTTTGGAATGATGTTACGTTTTTTATCAATATCTTTATAATGGCAGAAATTGTCTGACTGCCCGATAGACTGTCCGACTGACTGCCCGATAGACTGTCCGACTGACTGCCCGATAGACTGTCTGACTGACAGCCCGATAGACTGTCTGACTGACAGATGACTGTAATCAATCTTTGTATTTCTTCAAATAAAATCTTATTGCTTTATATATATGTTCTATGTTTTTTATGGTGTTATGTGAGGAACGCTAAACCTGCTAGTGGACCGGAAAAGTGATACCACTAACCTTTTAAGGATGTATATATAAAATATATATTTTTTTTATCTCCTTTAGGAATTAGAAAGACAGAAACACTCCTGCAGCATCCTACAGCATAAGTTAGATGAACTTAAAGAAGGTATTCGCCAAAGAGATGAATTTATAGAGGTATGGATTACATCTGCAATAGATTGATTTTAGGACAATGCTTGGAAATATTTCCATGTGGGAATTATACAAAAATATTTTCAAATACTTTAGGCATAGATTTTCTTTAAATTTACATTTTGTTTGCGGTATCTTCAAGTATATTCCCTCTACTAATAATTTAATATTTGTATTTAAAAGTTTCCATCTTTGTTTGTGTTTTCTATTTCCTTCTTTTCTCCTTTCTTCTCTTTTTAATTTACCTCTAGGAAAACCAACGTTTGCAGCAGAAACTAGACTCTCTGACCAGAGAAGTGTATGATCTGCAAGAGACAGTTAATTGGAAAGATAAAAAAATTGGGGTAGGAAAAGCACTGTGGTAAATAGGAAAGTAATGCATGACTTGTCAGGAGCAGACCAACACTGATTTGCCAAGATAAGAAGTATCAATAAATTCTACCTGATAAAATGATGTGTTTCATAAAGGGAACTAGAGATGGTAATAATACATAGTACATAATCCTAGCGACTGATAGACTTTCAGTCGCTAGGCCTAAACCTCTAAACCTGTGCTGGTTTAGTTACACAAGTCAACAAATACACATCCACACTAATAGTACATTGGAATAGTAAGTGAGTGAATGTCTAAACTACTATATTGACCTTAGCATGTACTTGCCATATTTTAAAGCGAAGAAGTGTTAAATGGTTAGGATATAATGCTGCTGAGATAAGATTACATTCTTATGACTAATATAGCACATTTCTGTGGGCCATAAAAGACAGCAGGTGAAGCTAGAGAGTAAAGGGTAGTGGCACACTGGTCCTTTCTGCTCCCTGCTTATATCTGCATCGGGAACCAGACCTTTCTCTTCTCTTATTTGTCTACACACAGCAGTGGGTTCCTGTCACACCAGTGTGTCACTACCTTCAGGCGCGGGCTTGCAAATGTCAGCCCAGGGGGCGCACAGGCGGCCGCATCACATGACACGCGATGCGGCTGCATTGCGCGCCCGTGGATGCAATATTGAGGTAATATTGCATCCACGGGGGGGGGGGGGGGCTTCTCTTTTTAATTGTGCTGGTTTGTTCCTTATAAGTTAAATTCTACCAGGCATGCATGCATTTGCATTTTGAGTGGTATATGTGTGTTGTGGTACAGTGTGTACATAAAAAAACACATGTTTTTGCAGGGAGATTTTCATTTGATTAAGGCTAAAGCTGGGTACACACTACAGGTTTTTCACCCAACTATCGTTTCAATCACACGATAAATGACTGTTAGATCCGATATTGCATTATTGTGTACACTCCCACCATCAAGTTTCACCATGCCAAAGCACATCGTATCGTTTGCTCTACTTTTATAAACTGACTAAAAATCACTATCAACCATGGAACAGTGTTGGGCAAATTCTAAAGTGTGTATGCACTCGTGACCAGAAGTGTAGGCAGATCTCTAAAGAGTTTATAGAGTCACGATCTTTTCAGCAGATGGTTATGACAAATGAGGAGCACAGATCTGAAGTTAGATCATGTACGTGTGTACACATAAATCGGCATGTTCATCGGGACTTTCAATCGATAGTAAAATTGTTGGATATCTCATCGGGAGAAATTTACTGTAATGTGTACCCAGCTTAAGGTGCATGAACAATTTGCAAGGTTTAAGGGAATGTTACATAGATTTAGTTGTCATTTTACAGCTGTTAGTCTTTGGTAAATAGAGTGAAATATAACAGCTAGAATACACAGAATAAATTAGAATGGATAGTTTTATAGATAGATTGGATAGGATAGATATTTCAGGAATGGTTTTCAGACCTTTAATATTTAGGACAGTTACCCATTATAACTAGCAATTGTACCTACAGTTGGGGGAAGAGAAAACTTTATTGACCTCCTTGCATTCCTTTGCACTCAATGTGAGTTAATAGATCAGGCAGCTTCCTAAAGTTCTGTGTTCCAAAGGTCAGGCTAAGTGGGTATAGAGTCATTGCATCTAATAGGTCTCTTTACCATACTTGTTTGAATTTTAAAAAACCTAGTAAAAGCATGATTATTAATGCCAATGATAACTTGCCTTAAACTGCTTATGTTACTCTTGCCATGCACAGTTTACATTAATAGCATTGCTTTCAGATTTCAGTAGTTCAACCAAATAACTAGCTAGCTAAGACTTTAAATTTAGTAATGGGGAAATCCATGTGTACATGTAATATTAATCACTTTGGTTAACTGCAAAATAAAGAGTGACACATGGCATTGTTTATTTTTCCTTATAGTTTCAATTGAAGCTGCTATCAATGATATACAGCTTGCAAAGTGTTGTACAATTACCATGGCAACCACAGTCAAATGACATAGGATGTAGCGATGCTTTGGAACTATAGCATAAATCCACTCCCCCGCAATATAGCAAAGAGTATATGTGGCATTACACCTTTAATGAGTACATGTTCTTTTAGTTTATCTATGTAAAATGATATCCTATAGATAAAAATATCAATAAATTCCACTTGATAAAAGAGAATTAGAGGAGGTACACATAACATGTAATGCTAGTGACAATTATCCTTCCACATTTAGGAACTACCTGACGCCTAAACCGGTGCTGGTTTAGTTACACAGGTCCCTTAATGCACATTAAAATTAATTGTAAAGCTGAAATAGAAATAGTGAGTGAATGTGTAAACTACTTACTAAGACTTTAACAATGAACTTGCCATCTGTTAAAATGAAGAAGTGTTTAATCGTTAGGATCTGAAGAATCAGTGTAGCAATTTCAGGGTCTAGTTAGCAGTTTTGTGTTTGTCAACACGTTCTTTAAATGCATTATCACTTGTGTAAGTCTAGTGAAGATTATGTTGCGAGTGTGTGTGTTTGTGCACATTTCCCTATTCTGTCCATGTGTATTTCATTTCCCCTCTTTCTCTTTTCTTCCAACTGCTCTCCCTGTCTTTGCTGTTCTGCTGGTTAATTGCCTGAATGCAGGCATTAGAGAGACAGAAAGAGTACTTTGACTGCATTAAAAATGAACGGGACGAGCTCAGAGATGAGCTGGCTGATGTGAAAGGAAAAATGAAGATAGGAGAGGTACAGTATGTCATCTGCAGCATGTCTCAAGTGACCAGAGATGCACAGTGTGACTGTCTAGGCAACATGTCTCTCTTATTGCCATTTCACTTGACTTCTTTTTGTTGTATTATGTAAATAAATTGCTGTATGAAGATGTTATTTCAAATAATTTCGGTGTATAAGTTAAGATACGTCAATGTTGTGTTTTAAGATTGTATTTGTGATGGACTTTTCTAGCATTTGTGAGTCCTTCCACAATCAAGAACTTGGCATTCATGCTCTCTCCTAGACTTGGAGTTCATTAGAGTCTTTAAGGACCTAAATTGCGCACAATACATACAATGTAAATATCCTTTACATGAAATATGAAAGTGTTTTTATTAAAAAAATATTTTCTTTAGGTAATTTGCACAAAAGGCTGACGTGTCTTTTAATATATTAATTGTAATAAACATCCCATTTATTATTTTTGACCTGGTACTAATAGGTTTTTGACCACAAGTTGTCACCAAGAAGATTAGAGAGAATTATTATTTATTGAATGTGTTTGTGTCTTTACAAAATGGTACACTCATTTATTTTTTCACCATTATTTATTTCAGAAACACGGCTTAGTTATTATTCCCGATGGTACTCCTAATGGTGATATAAACCACGAGCCAATGATCGGAGCAATAACTGTTGTATCCCAAGAAGCCGCACAGGTCTTGGAATCTGCAGGAGAAGGACCACTTGGTATGTGTAAAATAAAACCATGAATTGTGATTTGATATGACATTTATTCCTGTGGCAAACCACAGTTAATTCCATTTATAAGAGTCTTTCTGCTCATAAATATTGTTCACAAGCGAGTAAATATTAAAAATGTTATTAACCATGATGCTAGATCAGATGTATTTCTCAATCATAAGCATCTACACAAACGTCACATTACAGTGTGCATAAAATCCATTTCATGCAGCTGCTTCTGATTACTATATATATATATATATATATATATATATATATATATATATATATATATATATATATATATATATATGCCACAGGATTGTCTCGCTGCTGTACTTTATTTCCAAATGTGTAAGCACTGTTTATAAAGCATATATACGTTGTTATGTATGTGTTTCATATTATTAAAACGACTCTGCAATGGCCTTTTTCTTGTGCCTTAAACCTGCTATTTCCACCCTTCACTGACCGCAAAGGAAGCATGAGAGGGTGCCACATAAGACATTTCCTGGCAACTCTGATTGCAGCACATAATGTTCAAAGTGAACACTATGTACTGCTTCCTTCTCTGAAGAGGAAACCCTGTAACATTACTGCAGTGATTGTACAGCTGTGGGTAGTAGAGGAGTGACCTCTATTAGATCATAGTTTCCTACTCTCCAAGAAGACTTTTTAGACTACATTGACTTCCTTGAGTGCAGGGATGTTTTGCCTACCTGCAAAACCATGTCAAGTCACACCCTCCTCAGTGGAAAATAGGTGGTACTGATGGAATTAGCATCATAATACAGATCAACCAGACCACTTAATGACACCATCAATTCATGCCTACAGCTTCTCATGCCTGCGTTCTGCATCTCCCAGGTTCTATGTACTTTACTAGCTCTAAGCTCTTGTAATAAACACATGGGATATGAATCCTTAGGAACACTGCTAATTCTCATGTACTATATATAGTAAAATTATTGAGAGATGAGAGAGGTGATGTAAAAGGTGGTGACATTTTGTGGATGACTGTATGTTATGACATTGACTTTGAATTGTACTTTATAAGGTCTATGCAGCCTAGAAAGAGAAGCAGAATAGAAGATGCATTGATAAGTATAGCTGAAGCAGTCATATTTTTTAATCAAAAGTTGGCACAGTACTGTATTCCAACACAGGCAATTATATACATTAATAAGGCAGAAGAACTTGTTGTCATCCTCATGATGGTAATGGGTTTTGTGACTAAACAATTGATTTACAATTGTTCCATAGCATATTTACATGTGAAACATGCCAGGATTGTGCATAGTACCTATATTATACACAAGGTATTATAAAACAGCCTTCTGTTTGGCACATTGTTGTATATTGGATTATTAGTTGTATTACACATTTAATGCACCTATCTACAGTATACTCCTACAGAGGCCAAATACTTGATTGTGTTGCTACTTTTGCTTTGTATACGCTTTATAGGTCCAGCTTGCAGGGAATAGCTGAGCGTGACCTGCATTCAAATGTTAGTATGGAACTCCTCCATTTTCATGGTGCATTTTCACTTGGGCTAAACATCTTACTGTACTTTGTATATAACTCCTGCTCATCCTGGATGTCCTCAGTTTCAAAGTGGGTAGGATAGAACAAACATTATCAAGTGAGATCATCAGAATGTTCACAGCAGAAGGAGTTTGGAGAAGGTGTAGATCTTGTAGGAGGGTGTTACCTATCTATTTGTGTAATTGCTAAGGCGGGGTAGGACTGCATATGACATATGAGCAGTGTCTTGATATGAGGAAGGAGGCCGGAAGTAACAGACTGTGAGTTGCAGCACAGAACAGTGATGGAAGGTTCCTGTTAAACTTTGAAAGCAAAACTTTGCCAATAACAATTTGCTTGTTTCAGATGTGAGGCTACGGAAACTGGCTGAAGAGAAGGATGAACTTGTATCTCAGGTAAAACTTTCCTATTTTGATTTCAGTTTTCCAAAGAGAGTACAACACTAAAATCATCATCGTATCCTTTATACACTTTAAGGGTATTTTTAATTGTAACACTCCTTCTTTTACTTGTGCATAGACTGGCATTACACAACATTTTATGGTGTGTGCTTATGTTACATGGTAGAGTAGAAAGTGAAAGTTGAAAATATGTATATCATTAGATTACTTTGATTTTGTTTTAATTCTCTTATAGATCAGAAAGTTAAAGTTACAACTGGATGAAGAGCGCCACAAAAATACCAGAAATGACAGTAGTATATCTGATTCTGCAGGACCAGAGAACGGTTCGGACCTACAATTTATTGAAATGCAGAGTATGTACACATTTTAGCTCTGGTAATGTACCTACAAGTTCAGAGCAATTAACCGTCTTCTAAAGGTCGAAAGGAAAACGCTTGTCTAACCAATATATGTGTTTATCTTTGATATTTTCTATTATGTGATGGTTTGGGGCTATAGAATTCTCATTCGGCATTAATATTTTTCCAACAACAAGCTCATGTTTGGCATAGAAACGGTATATATGAGATGTAGTTCCAAACAAAAAAGACAATATAATTTTATGATAATTTGACCCAGAAGTATTTAAATGTTTACCAGTCCAGAAGTATGTTGCTATTATGTAGAAAATCTGAAGAAAAAGTGAGTCAAATTGTATATCTATATAGTGTATTAATACAAACCGATAAAGTTCTAATATATAAAGGTCTAGTATATCTTTTATAAACACACAATACACACTTTGTCTGGCAGAACACACATGTATAAATGTTATCATATCTTCTATTAGACCTTCTCTTTCTAAACTGACACTCTTGGGTCTTATGTTAAGATAATTTTATAAGCTCATCAGTTGACTCCCAAAAGTAGCAGATTCCTAAAATGACATTAACATGTATTGTAATGCTTTCTGAAGATTTAAACTGTTACAGTAATTTTTGGGGGTTTTATATTTTAAGTCTTCTAAAGTGGTTGCACATGTCTGTAGACTGAAGAAAGAGGGTTTCTTTTTAGAATGAATCTTAATGTGTTTTAGAAGGGCCATTAAATTATTAAAATATATTTTTAGATACAGTTTCAGTGCTAACCAAATAAGACATCTTGAAACAAGCTTAGAAAAGCTGCATTATGAACACCCAGTTATTTGGTTTTTGCTAATCTATTTGTTTTCTCCCTAGGGGATGCCAATAGACAAATTAGTGAATACAAGTTTAAACTTTCAAAAGCAGAGCAAGATATGACTACTCTAGAACAGAATGTAAGTTACTTGTTCAGTCCCTTGACATCTTCCTCCCTGTCATACACCATTTCTGCTTAAAAATATCCCCTGAACGTGTCTACTGCTCGCTATCTATAACTGTTTTGTTTTGTTTTTTTGTAATTTACAAAACAGAAACTCTGGAGAGAAGAAAATACTTTGATTACATATGCTAGTCTTATTTAGTAAAGTAACATTGTAGAATCTTTGTACAATTGATTCTTTTCTCAATACTGCCTCTTTATAGCTGTGTCCTGTACTGCAGATTATAAGGATATTAGAAGTCTCAAAGGAGTTCCATGACTATATCTTTGTTCTGTTCACGTTAGATCAATTCTAATATCGTCAGATATTAGAATTGACGATAGACAATAGAGAATACAATATCTATTAGAATATGAAATGATATGTTTTTTCAGATGAAATGTCAACTAATTTAAATATAATTCTGACTGTAAAATAAGGAGGTGGTTAGAGGTGGAGGGAAAATTTTCTGGTTTTGTAAATGTGTGATATTGCCAAGGAAGACAAGCTCTGTCTGTGAGTGTCTGATTTATTTTTTCTTCTGTAGCCTTATCTTGTCCTATGATTTTCTTACTTTAAATGGAATGGGAGCAACGTTGAATGTAGGGAAGACGATGGCTTGTGTTTTGTCCTTCAATATATACTTTGGACAAATGTCATTGAAGGCAAAACACACCTAGATATAAGGAGCATCTCATCAGCTGTGTATTGATGAAGTATAATAAATGTAGAATTGGTGACTTCTAACACACAACTCGCCAATTGTAGACTTGTTTCATATGAAGATGTATAGGTTTATTATTGTAAAATATGTATTATAACATTTATAAAACTACTATTTTATATGTCTCTATAAATTGCTTTCTGTATTCTGTGCTTTGTGTTGTAGGTACTTAGACTTGATGGACAAGTGATCAGATATAAAACAGCAGCAGAAAATGCAGAAAAGGTAGAAGATGATCTAAAAGCAGAAAAGAGAAGACTTCAAAGAGAGGTATTTACCTGACATATGATAATCAAATGACTAGCAAGTAATATATTATTGATAGCCGAAATACAGGATTTAAATCCAGGTATTCAACACTTTATACTATTTTGTTTTCATTCTATTTAAAGTAGGTTTTGTGTGAATTTTCCTAATTTGCACCACTTTTATTTAATATGCCTTTATTTTAAAAATATATGACTATTCCAAACAAATACACGCACTACTTAATATCATGACCTTTTAACTCCTTGTGTGGTCTGTAGCACTGCATTCATTTCAGCTATTAAGTCAATTACTGCTCTTTTACAAATATAGCTTTGGCTAGTGCTAGCTTTAGGTGCAAAGGATGTGTCTGATTTCTGGACTACACCTCCCAGGATTCATGTCGCTCTCCCCTCCTTATGTACATGCTGCCGGTGTATGTACAATTTTTAAATGTTTTTTGGCCATCAGGAAAGACAATGCGGTCATGTGATATATATATATATATATATACATCATGTCTGGCTTCGTACATTGACAAACGGGACACCATGGACATATCCGATACAATAATGTTAATAAGTAGCAGATATTCAAATCCGCTATTAAAGTATTGACAAAAGGAAGCAGTAGCAGGACTGACTTACATTTAAGTAATTTTCTTTAAGTCTGCTTTCTCTTGGAGTTTACTTAATGAAAACGGGACAGTCTCTTTAAAGGACTCTTCCACTTTTCGGTATTTGCCAGGGCCAATAGATACTACACTGTGACTTTAAAGTGTTGGTACTTGTAGGAAATGAAATGGCTGGTTGTTACAGTAGGGAAAAGGTTCCTGAGTACACCCTGCTGTAACTAGTTTTACTTTGTGAACAACAAAATTCTATGTTAGTTAGGCAATCCCAAGGAATGAACCACCACTAAGTAGGTGTAGGGATGGGGCTGTTGCTTTCAAATGACATTTCCAAAAGTGCCATTGTTCTCTTCTAATTTAAGGAAGAACCCCAGTAAAATTGTATTCCAAACTAGTAAAACTCCCTTCTCACTATACACTCTCATCAACTTTGTGTATTCTCCAGACCTTCAAGTCCAAATATATAAGCTTACACATATGTATGCATGATATGGTGGCAGAATTAATTTTAATTTAATACATTTTAATGGTTGCTTGGAGTATACTTTGTGCCACTTTAAAGAGGGTTCCTTACCAACTTAAATGGTCCTTGTATCTTAATATAAAACTGCGCTAATATATTCAAAATTATATTAACCCATTTCTATAGGGTTTTTCCCCATTTTATAAGTCTTGTGTACATTTTAGGAAATAAACATATAACAATAATTATATAATAATGATATTCATGTTTTCTTGCAGAGTTTACCATTCAGTGAAGTGCCCTATTTTGTTCAGTGGCATACAGAGAAATAACATCTATCTCTGTCACATGTCACCTTCTATACTAGTGCCAATTAAACGCTAGTAGGAAAATGGTTTCTTTGGCACAAGGGGTTCTTAAATATAATTATATCATTTTTAGGTGTAGTGGTCCTTTAGGCATATATAATATTAAGGTATCATGGTGCTTATTCCTAAAAGCAGTGGAGCCTCAATATCACTGGATTAAGAAGCAATGTGCAAATGACAAGTATAGTTCTTTTTAGCCACAAAACATGAACTCCTGATGACAGGCATACATTTAATTATGATTGTTCATTTATATGGAGAGAAAACTAAGCAACATGTTACCTTTACTCAACAGCTCCGAACTGCTTTGGACAAGATGGAAGAGATGGAGATGACAAACAGTCATTTAGTGAAGCGGTTAGAGAAGATGAAGGCCAACAGGACTGCACTTCTGTCTCAGCAGTAAAGAGGAAGCAAGAAATAACCGTAATGCACTGCTCCACAAAACAATGTGCCCTCACTTGGTATTACTATGGACATTCTCATTGGCACTCTTGGTGCTTATGCTGCCTAGGCCAGCCAGGGTCTTGGCAGCAAAATACAATCTTTAATTTATGAGAGGATTGAAAAACTGGTATTAATACTCAAAACCTTGGTGATTTCTCCTTTTCAGCACACTGATTCGGGTAAATTTCTGAGCTGAGGCGCCACACGCTGGATTCCTGATTTTTCATAGGATACCCCCCACACACACATTATTATAATCAACTTTACTCGTACTCTTGTTTTTGCCTGCTGCTTACTGCAATGCTGGTGAAGAGAAACTACTGCATGAAGAGGATATTCTACTACAACCTTATGACATATGCCTATCTAATACTGTACTGAGACTGAACAGACTCAACCTAACCCCTTCTCTGCGTAATAGTCCTGGAATGATGTAGAAGTATTGTTCTTGCCAAACATGGATATTTAAGCAGAAAACTACTATTTAGTTCACATGGAGCACGCTCTACTGAGAAAGACAAGTGCCCAGACCAATTCTGAAGTGTCTTACATTACCACTTACAGAACTGTAGTGCAGCGGGGAAGGGGTTAAAGATCCAAGTGCCTTCCTCACTGTAATTTCACCACAATTACTATTAAGCTGTTTAAAGTTATTAAATTGAATTGTGCTAACATTTATACTTAGGAAAGTTACAATATTGGGGGGGGAATGTGCATTCATTAAACTTTATACATTTTGAACAAAAATACTTTTTGTAAAAATATTTTAATTTGTATAAGAATTTATAACAAAAGACAGTGACTGTATATGTCTTTTATTGCATGGGTGATGGCACAGCTGGTTGATAGTATTTTAATGAGAGTAATTGGTTATCATTAAGAATTGGATCCATACATTATGTCAGATATATTTTACTGCACTTTGTAAATTGTATAATCTGTTGCTTGAGTGTGAGTGGAGTGCTTAGACTAAGCAAATTGCAGGGGACCTATTAAATGGACACTTTAATGGTCATGTCATTGTTAGTTTCTAATTTCATATTTAGTAAGGTTTCTAATTCAAACATTTAATTTTCTTCTTTGCAAAGAGGTGCGTTATTTGTTAAAGCTTTAAGAGAAAGCTAATTTATGCCTACAATTTTATTTTTAAAGGAAAATTATCATAAACTATTTATCCACTTAGAAATATATCGCAAAATGGGTACAGTTAAAGTTAGTTCATTTGTGTGTGCCACTTATCTGAGTTTGTTGTAATGTCCTGGAGCAATGTTTTGTTCAAGCGTCTTACTGTCATTGCATAGTGCCAAAATTACCCCAGCCGGGAAACTTAACACCTAAGATTTTCATAACTCCTAAAAAGATGTGAACTTATTTTTTGTTGCCCAATTTCACAAGAACTTTGTATAAGAAATATCAACCTGGTGTTGTGCTCTTAATAATAAGGAAAAAAAATCACTTGACCGTAGATAGGAACAGTATATAATATATTAAATAATACTAAAATATGCATGTGTATGTATTATTTTGGAGATAAAAATCCTGCAGTAAAGTAGTGTTCATGGGCCATATACTGACTAACCAGAGGTAAGAATAGCACACTTTGTCCTTTGAACAAGAGGACAGACTAATAAAAGCAGATAACTATTTTTCTTTTTAAGTGGCCTAAAGTCTGTCTGTCTCAGCTCAGGGGTGTTAAAAAGCTATCTAAAATTAATTTCACAGTATCAAAATCCCTAAAGTTTCTGGGGGCCTAGGTGACCCCTGGCCTCTTTAGCCATTCACTTACAATTTTGTGTATACATTCATGTAAAGTAGAAAGTATGACCACTTTCAAATCTATGTTTTTACAAATGAATGCATAATTAACAATCCTCAATGTGTGGAAAAATAAGTGCACATCATGTTTCAGTAACTTGTAGAAGCAATTTAGCAGCATGAGTTTATCAGTCTCTTTCATCTTATATGAGGAATTTTGGCCCACTCATCAGTACAACACTGCTTTAGTTTATTAAAGTTTGAGGGGTTTTATTCATGCACAAATCTATTAAGATCCCTCCATAGCATCCCAATGGAGTTATGTTCTGGACTTTGACTTGGCCATTTCAAGGCTTTGATTTTTTTCTTTAGCAGCCATTCACTTGTAGATTTATTAGTGTGATTACAATCAAGGTCCTGGTGTATGATCCAGTTTTAGCCAAGCTTTAGTTGTCAGACAGATGACCTCACATAGTCCTGTATATTATTTTTGTATAAAGAGGAGTTTTTGTGATGTGCCCACGTCGTGAGGCTGCAGTAGAACCCCAAATCATCATCTCATCATCGTGCTTGGCGGTTGGTATAGGATTCTTGTGGTTATATGCTGTTTAGTTTTCGACAAACATGGCATCGTGTATTAAGACCAAACACTTTCACATTGTTTCTGTCCAGGGAACTATTGTCTAGACATCTTTCCTTTCAGTCAGATGCCACTTTGCAATGTTTTTTAGGTACAGAAGGGGCTTTCCCCAGCTACACGTTTATAATATTTAGTACTTGTTGAACTTGTGTTGACAGAGACCTGTAGATCTCTGGATATAGTTTTTGGGTTCTTTGCGATTTCTCGAAGCATCATATGGTTTCAGTTTGCTGGGATGCCCACTCCTGGGCAACTGTCTTCAATATTCTCCTTTTCTCTTTCATCCAGTCTGGGGGACACTGCTTTACCATGGGTTGTGGAGGGGAGCTGGGAATTGGCACATAACTAGTTAACTTTAGTGCTGGTGATAGACCCCTCCCCTCTACAATCCCCCTGCCTCTTCCTGTACAATCCAGTTTTTTTTAGGTGCCCTGGAGTTTGGGCAAGTTTTTTAGTGCTTAGTGTAATTTTAATACATTTTATTTGTTCTTTTATGTTTTCTCTTTTTTTACACAGGTGGCAGCGCTGGAGTGTGTTCGAATATAGAGAACACACTCACAGCTTGGCAGCGCAGGCATTCCCCTGTCAGCTGAGAGCCAGCGGTTCTCACTGACAGGGGCTTAATTACAAAGTGCCTGATTATAGGGAGTGACAAGCGGTCTCATGGACCGCTGCACTCCCATAGCCTCCCCGATAACCGGCGCTGCCATTACAGGCATAGAGCGCTGGTTATCGGGTAATGAAGATGGCGGCGGCCATCTTGGATTCGGACAGGAGAAGGGGCTAAACCAAGATTCCCCCCTCAGAAATAGGAGGGGGGCGTCGGGAAGTACCGCTGCGGAGACCTCTGTCCTGGGAAGAGGATCTAATAGAGGTCTCCACTAATCTGCCACCAAAAGCCGTTTTTTCCCTATGGATTTTCAACAGAGCAACGGCATCAGGGAAGAGGGGGGAGCTAAAACATAGAGTTCCCCCCCTTCTCACAGAGAAAGAGAGAGATGGACCTTCCCAGGGTTCTGGCGCCAAAGCAGAAGCCCGGGAACAGGAACAGAGCTGAGGGAGAGCACAGACTGCTGTTGGACTTCTCCCTGTCTTGGTGGCCCTTGGGCTAAGTACAAGCTTATTTAAACACATATTTGTTGTTTTATTACTGGCTTAGCAGGTTTACATTATAGTCTCCTGCTAGCTTAAAATATTATGGTGTTTAAAATATTCAAGTACAACTTTTTCAAAGACATTAGTTGATTACTTGTTATTTACTCTGTTCTTTTAATATATTTTACTCTCTCTCTCTCTCTCTCTCTCTCTCCCTTTATCTCTATCTGTATATTCAGCTAGATTGATTTTGTGTGATTGGTGTGCCTTCCTTTATATGAAATGACAGATAAGGGAAAGGGCCCTATGGCAAAATATTTCACATGTTCTAAATGTCATGTAAAATTACCGTGTGGGCAGAAGGACCCTTTGGCGCTCTGCGCTGCATGCGAAGCAGGGGCCCCCTCTGTGCAAAGCCAGCAGGTTACAGCCCCTTCGTCTGAGGAACCGGCTTGGGTAACCTCCCTAGCCCAAATGGTTTTTCAATCAAATCAGTTGCTATCAACTGTGGCAACTTCGGTGGCTAGCAATACTAATACGCAGTCAGCCCCCCAGGCTTCCTCAGATGCCAGTGGATCGAGTTTGCCGGGAACTTCCACATCACAGGCTGACCCAGCCCCTGCTAATACAGACCCGGCTTGGTCTACAGCCTTTTTGAAGGGATTAAACAAGCTTAACCAGTTGCTAGATTCCTCTAATACCCCCCCTGCTAAGAGAAGGAGGTTTAGAGCAGTAAATCCCCTTGTGGTCCTTTCAGATTCTGAGGAAGAGTCTGAGGAAGAGGGGGAAATCTATTCAGATGCTGACCATAGTCATTCCTCAGAGCAGGAAGTGTACCCTAAAAACCAATTTGTTAATGATTTGGTTTTAGCGGTTAGACAGGCGCTGGACTTCCCAGAGCCGGAGGAGGTTTCCCCCAGGGACAGAAATCTGTTCAAGAAGGCCAAAACAAAAGCCAACCGTTTCCCTCCTTCTGCAGAACTCAAAGAAATTGCTGAAGGGGCTTGGAAACAACCTGAGAAAAGGTTTTTCATTCCCAAAAGGTTCGCCTCTCTGTATCCTCTTCAGGAGGAAGAGGCGACTCGTTGGGAGAGTATTCCCAAGGTAGACATTCCTATTGCTCGCCTGGCTAAACATACTCTACTCCCAGCCCCGGGTTCAGCGTCTCTCCCAGACACCATTGACCGTAAGGTAGAATCCCAGCTCAAATCAATATTTGCGGCTGCGGGTTCTGGCTTTAGACCCACATTTGCTTCAGCCTGGGTAGCAAAAGCCATGGAAGCATGGGCAGACCAGCTGGCAGAAGCTTTACAGGACTCCGAGCTCCTTCCCCTTGCTTTGCATTTAAAGGAAGCTTCGGGGTATCTCTATGAGGCGGCCCAGAATTCAGCAGCGGTTTCCTCTGCCATTCAGGCGGCCTCCATTTCAGCAAGGAGAACACTATGGCTGAAATCCTGGGAAGGTGATGCAGAGTCAAAGCGCTCCGTTGAAACCATCCCCTTTTCTGCAGCGGGCTTATTCGGCCCGGAATTGGATACCCTCATTTCCCAGGCTACGGGCGGGCAAAAGCACTTCTTTGCCAGTATACGCTAACAGAAGCCGCGCTCAGAGGAATAGCTCCTTCCGACAGCCCTTTCGAGGGACTTCCTTCCAAAGGGGTCAGTCCTTCAGAGGAAGGCAATCTAATTCCCGAGGCTCCTCCTCTAGGGGAAGATCCTCGTTTACTACCAAGCGCCAGGCCGCTAAGACCCAGGAAAAGCCTGCGTCCTGACGACCAACCTGTATTACAGGGGGCGCCAGTGGGAGGACGTCTGTCCCTGTTTCAAAAACAATGGACAGCGTCTTCCCAAGATCCTTGGATTCGGAGAATCATTTCAGAGGGGTACAGAATAGACCTATTGGGCCCGGCTCCACAGCGTTTCTTCCAGACCCCGCTACCTCAGGATCTTTTAAAAAGACGGGCTATACAGGATTGTGTCGCTTCTCTCTTACTCCAGCAGGTCATCTGCAGAGTGCCAGATGGGCTGAAAGGAAGGGGTTTTTATTCAAACCTGTTCCTAGTCAAGAAGCCGGACGGCTCCTTTCGACCCATCCTAAACTTAAAGGGCCTGAACGTTCACTTAAGGATGGACAAATTTCGGATGGAATCTCTGAGGTCAGTAATAAACGGCCTAGAGATAAATCAGTTCACAGCGTCCATAGATATAAAGGACGCTTATCTCCACATTCCCATCTGGATCCACCACCAGTCTCTCCTCAGATTCTCGGTAGGGTCTGCTCACTATCAGTTTCGGGCCCTCCCCTTTGGCCTCTCAACTGCGCCAATGGTCTTCACGAAGATTATGTCAGTTATGGCAGCATGTCTTCACCTACAGGGAGTTCAGGTCGTTCCTTACTTGGACGACCTACTCATCAAGGCTTCCTCAGAAGGTTGCCTGCGTTATCACCTGTCCCTCACCCAGGCAGTTCTCCAGGGCCACGGTTGGCTAATAAATTCACAAAAATCCCAGTTGATCCCGTGTCAGCGCATGGTATTCCTGGGACTCATCATGGACACCAGGAGGCAGAGAGTGTTTCTCCCAGCAGAGAAAATCTCTATTCAGTCGGTAACCTCCCAGGTTTTGTCTTACCCCAGCCCCTCAATGCACTTGTGCATGAGGCTTTTCGGAAAGATGGTGGCCTCTTTCGAGACCATTCCCTTCGGGCGAGCCCATTCTCGATGTTTCCAATGGGATCTGCTATCGAAGTGGTCAGGGTCACACCTACACCTGAAAAGTCAAAGGATCTCTATCTCAGAAAGCGAGAGAATCTCTTCAGTGGTGGATGTGTCTGCACAACATGAGCGTGGGAAAATCCTTCGCACAATGGTCATGGATCATAGCCACGACAGACGCCAGCCTGAAGGATTGGGGGGCGGTAATCCTTCACCTCCGACTCCAGGGAATTTGGTCGCCTCAGGAATCAACTCTACCGATAAATGTTTTGGAATTGAAGGCCATTCTCTTGGCTCTCCGGGGAGCCCAGTCTTTTCTTCAGGGCCAACCGGTCAGAATTCAGTCCGACAATGCCACGGCCGTGGCATATGTCAACAGACAAGGAGGAACCAGGAGTGCAGCAGCTATGGAGATCGCAGCCCAAATATTTGTTTGGGCAGAGCAATATGTCCCAGCAATATCGGCGGTTTTCATTCCAGGAATAGAAAACTGGGAGGCGGACTATTTAAGTCGAAACCAGCTGATGCCGGGGGAGTGGTCTCTACACCCGGATGTCTTCCAGTCTCTGGTTCTCAGGTGGGGTCTTCCGGACATAGACCTCATGGCCTCCAGACACAACCGGAAGGTCCACAAGTTTTGCGCAAGGGCAAGGGATCCCTTAGCGGCGGCAGTGGACGTTTTGACGATGTCATGGGAGTTCAGGTTGGGATACCTGTTTCCCCCAATTCCCATGCTTCCTCGAGTACTCAGACGAGTTCAGCAGGGCCTTCTGCCAGTAATTCTAGTCGCTCCCTCTTGGCCATGCCGAGTGTGGTACGCAGACATCATATCTATGGCGGAAGGGCCGGGGTTCCGCCTTCCGCATCGAATCGACCTGCTTCTGCAAGGTCCATTCCATTTCCAGAATGTACCTCAGCTCAATTTAACGGCATGGCTGTTGAAGCCAGACTCTGGAAGGCTAGAGGTTTTTCGCCCAGTGTAATTCAGACTCTGATGCGAGCCAGGAAACCTGTTTCTTCTCGGATCTATCACCGGATTTGGAGGGCCTACATTAGATGTTGCGAAAATAGGACGTTCCACTCGTCCTCTTTTCGACTTTCCTGTCTATTAGCTTTCCTTCAAAATGGCCTGGAAGCAGGCCTTAGGTTAGGTTCCCTAAAGGTCCAGGTTTCGGCACTTTATGTAATTTTTCATAAGAAATTAGCCGAATTGCCAGACATTAGGACTTTTTTTACAGGGAGTTTTACATATCCAACCTCCCTATGTCCCTCCTACTGCTCCATGTGATCTCAACATGGTCCTAGAGATGCTCAAGGGCCCCCCCTTTGAACCTTTGAGTAAGGCAGACCTAAAGTGGTTGACCTGGAAGGTCCTCTTTCTTTTGGCTATCGCTTTGGCTCGTAGAGTTTCCGAATTAGGAGCTCTGTCCTGTAGGGAACCATATTTGGTTTTCCACGAGGACAGAGCGGTGTTAAGAACTCTCCCTTCTTTCGTACCAAAAGTAGTGTCGGCTTTTCATCTCAACCAGGAAATTGTAGTTCCGGTTTTCTCATCTTCTTCCCATACGGATCAGCAATCGATGGAAAAGTTAGATGTGGTTAGGGCTCTCCGCATTTATGTTAAGAGAACTTCCCAGATTAGACGTACAGACTCTCTATTTGTCTTTTATGACGCTGATAAGAGAGGCTGGCCAGCCTCAAAACAGTCCATTGCAAGATGGATTACGTCTACCATCAGACAAGCTTATATAAAGGCTAGCCGTCCTGTGCCGGAGAGAATCACAGCCCATTCCACCAGATCGGTTGGGGCGTCGTGGGCAGCAAGGAATGGTGTTTCTGCGGACCAGCTTTGCAGGGCAGCCACTTGGTCCTCTGTCCATACGTTTGCTAAATTTTATCAATTTAATGTCTTTGCATCAGCAGATGCAAATTTCGCTCGTAATGCTTTACGAGCGGGATTTTCAGAGTAGTCCCACCCTTTAGGGGCTGCTTTAGAACGTCCCCATGGTAAAGCAGTGTCCCCCAGACTGGATGAAAGAGAAAAGAGGATTTATGTACTTACGTTAAATCCGTTTCTCTGATTCCGTCTGGGGGACACTGCGATCCCTCCCTTCTGTTATTCTTCTGTGTGCTCTTGTTTGACTGCCCTTTTTTCTCCTGGGGCTTTTTAAAACTAACTGGATTGTACAGGAAGAGGCAGGGGGATTGTAGAGGGGAGGGGTCTATCACCAGCACTAAAGTTAACTAGTTAGGTGCCAACTCCCAGCTCCCCTCCACAACCCATGGTAAAGCAGTGTCCCCCAGACGGAATCAGAGAAACGGATTTAACGTAAGTACATAAATCCTCTTTTGTGAATAGTCTTTCTCACTGTGCAAGGATTTACTTGAAAATGATTGGAAATGGTGACTGATGAGCACCTACAATAGCTCCTCTGAGATCATTGCAGAAGTCTTTTCAAAATGATATGGTGTTAACACAAGCCTAAAAGGCTCCAGGTCAAAATGTCAAAGGTTGTGCTTTTATAATAGGGATGATAACACATCCTGATCTAATAATGAAGTGCACTTAAATAGTAGCTACTTACTCAAATTACCTTCTTTATTTATATAGCAGTAGTAAAGTTGTACTATTTTAGATGTTGTTTTTTTTGTTAAATAAATAATAACTATGAAGTCTGTTACACGTTATTTGTCACATGAAATTATGTTTAACGTGTTTAGAACTTGGTGAGGACATGATGATTGTTAATTGTGTCATGTAAAAACGCAGATTGTAAGGATAGTGTAGTTATTTTTTCACAGAACTCTTTGCATGTATAGATGTAGCAAGCGTCAAATTGTCTTAACGATGGATGATTCATCTGCTATCATGTAGCTACTACAGTGCAATTTCGCCACCTAAACTTAAACTTCATACCCATGCCAAACTATACTTGCAGTATAATGGCTAACTGCATGGTTTGCTGGTGCATTATTGTAATATATGAGGTTGCAATGATAAACTTTTATGTCATTTTAAATGCAGGCAACATACCCTGTCCCCAAATCATCAACCAGTGCCAATACTAAACAGTCTGTGCTCCTGCTACAGTGAAAACTAGCCCAGGACTGGTTCCTCTATGGGGAAAGGGAATGGAAAAATAGCATCCTCTACCCGACCAGAGTATACAAGCTCCACACTGTAAAGCATCGGGGCCCATCTTAACCCACTGAGTTGTTTGGGCAAGGTAATTAACAAGATTGTGACTACTCAGTGAAATGGATAATACAAAAAAAACACAATTTTAAAATATACTTTAATTTAATATATGTTTGTGCCTCTTTGCAAGGTATCCCTGAAGATGCACTCTCTCCACCCTATTTATCTAATCCCGATTAATTTCGCTGAACAAAAATAAAGCTCTGTTTTGTACAGTCATGGCCAAAATTATTGGTTTTCACAAAGTTTGCCGCTTCAGTGTTTTTAGACCTTTTTGTCAGATGTTGCAGTTTTCCCATTTCACCGGCCGACTCTGCTCAGTCCTCTGGCCTACTTCCAGCTGCCCTCAATGGACTGTAGTGTGTGACTTACATGCTGCCGCCCTACACAGCCTACAACTTCCCCCTCCAATCCTGCTAAAAAAAACTGGGACGTGAAAATGCAGAGTGTGGCTTGCTCCGCCAGCACCACCGAAACGCTTTGTGCGCATTGCGTGCATAATGCTTACAGTTCCTGTTTGCTACGGGTGCCTAAAGCACTACAAGTGCTGAGTTATACAGTAGACTTATCCCCGATACCTTGGGCGACTTTCCTTGTACATACCTGCATTTTGAGCTCTGAGATTATTTCAATAGTCTGCAGCAGCTGGTAATGGTATTTTGGCCCTATCGGAGTCTTATTACTGCTACATCACTCACTGTTTTGACACTATTGCATAATCAGCCCAGCCATACTTATCTTTGTTTTTTGATTGATTGGATGCGATTTTATACGAAATTCAACTGTCTAGTACCGCCGCCACCGAGACAGGCAAAAAAATTGAGCTTCCTAAATTGGCTGTTACAGTTCAGTTCTTCAAACCACAAACTTCTTCAAAAGCTTCAGGTTCTACTAAGTAAAATCTCCTGGGACGACAGTGTCTGTGTGTCTTTGCCCTCCCCTTCTGCTACCGACCTTATCTCTTACTCCGTTCCGGTTGGTCCTCTCACCATCAAGACTATGCAATTGATGCTCGCCATATTCAAAGCACAACTTGTTTCTTACATGCGGTCCTCAATACTAGAGCCGCTCACATTGAAGAAAGAATGGATGTGCTTTTTGCATCCCATAACTATCTTATTACATCAAACGACTGGATCATCAAGTCCTTTCCTTAACAGATAAGATTGTGAACATGGAGGACCGCTCCAGACAACATTAACATAAGGGGCATTGCTGGAATCTGTATCCTCTTCTGAACTATCTGCTTTTGCAATGGAGCTATTCCGTAAATTACTTCCTGTTGCATCAGACGACGATTTATTTATCGATAGCCTTCATAGACTTCTCAAAACAAGATCCGGTTTTAAAATGACTCCTCGGGACACACTTTTGCCGTCATTTCAAAACAGATGCATTTTCTTAGAGCTACCTTTCAGGAAATTGAAGGTAGCCTAATTATGGGTGATTTTAATATGGTAACGGACCCCAAACTCGATAGATCCTCCACTACGTGTTCTCGACTGAGCTCAGAACTTATTGGACCTTCCACTGATTTTGTCAAACTCCTTGCATAGTTCGGTCTCTGATGTCTGGAGGGTCCACGCACCTTTGGAGAAAAACTTTACGCACTAATCCTCGGTGCGCAATTCATACTCTCGTATTGACTTAATCTTGTCTGATAAATGGGCTCTGCAAAATACTTTTGCAGTCTGGATCTTCCCGATATCATGATCTGATCATGCCCCTGTGGCATGGAGCTTCCCTTGGCCGCATGTACCCCCTGGCTCATGGCGCATTTCCCCACACTAACTTTTTCCAACTGGAGGACACTTCTATCTTTAACTTCTGGTGTACCTTGAAGGCTGCAATAAAGACGGGTACGCGAATTAAGTGTGTGAGCCTTGACGTTTAAATTTAATTGGAAACTAAACTTCTCTCCCTAGAGTCTCTCAATAAGCTCCATCCCTCAGCTAACCTCTAAACTCCAATTGGCCTCTTGAGCAGTCAACTACAGAAGCTGCCGATGACATGTACACTGAACACGCTCAGCACACTGTCAGAAATTTTATTATGCGGCAGGTCTCAGACCCAGCAGGCTTTGGGTCAGGATGTTGAGGGGTTAAATGGCTCAGAGCCGGATTAAACCCATCATAAATGATGGGTGGGATGGTGCTGCTAAATGGTCCAGATTTCAGTGATACTGCCCCTCACACAATAGCATTCAGGTTTAAACTCTTGGGATTTTAGTAGTAAGAAATATAGTTCTTTTGGTGTGAGCTGCTCCGTCAAACAGCACCCTGTTTTTTTTATCCACTAAATAGTTATGATATCTATGATACTGCCCCTCACACTTGCCTCTAGATTGAAACACTTATTTTAAAAGCAAGAAAGAATATTTTAATTGTCCACTCCTAATTAGTTTATGAATATACTATTACTACTAGTAGCAGGGGGTTTCCAGTTATCAGGAACCCATCCCCACTGCGGCCCAAACAGTGTGAAGAACTGATGCCAGGCTGGACCTCCCTCAGGACCAGGCACCTGACTGCAAGTGAGCTTAACTGTTCCATTCCTTCACTCCACTTTTGCTTGCTGACGTCAAAGCACATGTGCATTACTACCCTGACGTATGCGCCACCCCACATGAACAAGCTGCAGTTCAAACTTTTATTTGTATTACTCTTGCTGCATTGGGTAAATGAGCAATGATCATGATTTTTCTGAATCAAGTAATTTTTATTGAATTTTAAACAAATAATAAATGTACAAAACTTAACAAAACTATATAATGCATGTTAAAATCTTAAATCGTAAACATGAAATATTAAAATGATAAGCGAGCAGGTATACCAGAAGTCTAATATAGTATAAAGACAAAAAAAATGATGGTGTTGGAGAGTGACTGGAATTAGAATCAACAGTATAAAATCTATTATGTGAAGAACACCAATGAGACCATATTTTATGGTATTTATGTAATATGTTTCTCCTTGTATCCATATATCATTCATGAATCATTGTGTCATCCACCAATACCTTCCATTTATGAAATTTAGGACCTTCTGTTGCATGCCATGTAAGAGATATAATAACTTTTGTGCGAGTAGTTAAAATGAAAATATATTGGTAGAGAGATTTATTCAAAATAATTTTTTAAGAGAGGAACCAAAAATACTATATTTTAGGATTTAGATGAGATATAATTCACCATATTACTGATATAGGTCCATATCTGATTATCACTTTTGATTAAGGAAACTGGTGAATAATATGACTATGTAATAATATGACTATGTAATATGTATAGATTAATTTGTTGGAAACGAATACATGATGTGGCATCTTTAATATGTTTAAGGATATGGTTCTATTCCTCATCAGATTATGGACCTTTGTCAGTTTCCCATATAGATTTAAGGTTTATTAGACTATCGGGTGCAAAATGGAAATTGAGTTCTGAGTATAGTGTAGAGATAATGTGATGCCTACCCATAGACCATGAATAATTTCTTAATAGTATCAGATATTATTGGAAAAGAACTCCCAAATTGAGAAGTTATAGCATGTCTTAAATGTAAATAATGACAAAATGTAGTGTGAGGAAGGTTAAAATCCTGTCAGAGTTGTTCAAAGGATTTAAACATCCAATTATTGTAAAGTTTTATTTAAAATTTTATTTTAAGGTGGTTTTTTTTTTTTGTTTGTTTGTTTTCCATAAAGATTTATCCACCACTGTACTTGGTAGGAGTTTAGTCTAATATACGAGGTATGTCTATTAAATAACGAGACTGTACTTCCACCTAGTAAACAAAGCAGTCAGAACTGGTTATAACTGCATACGTAGTAACCTTGAACCTGGCTGAACCTGAATGACAAGCTGTAACAGTATGATTGTGAGTCGCCATTTAGTTTGGTTGTGTTTTCTGTAGAGTGCCGAAAAAATGCTAAGTTTAAAAGTTGAACAACGTGTCAATTTAAATTTTTAGTAAAATTGCACAAAACACCAACAGAATGTTTTCAAATGCTTACTATGGCCTATGGGAATGAGGGAATGACTGCCTGTCTCGTGCGCGTGTGTTTGAGTGGCACAAAAGATTTAGCGATGGACGTGAGAATGTCGAAGATGAACGCCCTGGACGACCTTGCACTTCAAGAACCAAAGAAAATGTAGAAAAAATCAGTCAGATTGTTTGAATAGACTGCCGACTCAGTGTAAGAATGATATCTGAATCCGTGAACATTGACAAAGACACCGTATGGAAAATTTTGTATGAGGATCTCAACATAGAGAAAGTTTGTGCAAAGATGGTCCCAAGCGTTCACACCAGAGCAAAAAGAACGTCGCAAGGAATGTTGTGTTGACATTCTGCAGCAACTTGACATAGATCCAAACCTGTTTCATAAAATAATCACTTGTGATGAGACCTGAATCTTCCAGTAGGATCCTGAAACCAGAAGACAGTCAATGCACTGGAAAACACCGTCATCGCCATGAAAAGCTTGTCAAAGCTCAAAGCAATGCTCATTGTTTTTTCGATATCAAGGGTGTAATTTTGGAAGAATGGGTTCCAGAAAGCACAACAGTTAACCAGCATTATTATAAGGAAGTTTTGCAAAAGCTGAGAGAAAGAGTCAGAAAGAAACGGCTGCAATAGTGGAAAAATTATTTCTTTCTTCACCAGGACAATGCGGCTGCTCACACAGCATTTTCTGTGAAGCAGTTTTTGACCGACAAACACATTACTACACTTGAACATCCTCCATATTCGCCCGATTTAGCACCTTGCGATTTTTGTTTTTTCCCAAAAGTTAAATCGGTGCTTAATGGGACACATTTTGAGTCAGTTAATGCTGTAAAGAAGAAAACGGCAGATATGTTAAAACAAGTGACAGAAATTGATTTGCTCCATGCCTTCGACCAGTGGAAAACAAGACTACAGCGATGTATTGGTGTAAATGGGGAGTATATTGAAGGGGACAAACATTAAATTTGTAATACCAATAAATAAAGGTAAGTTATTTAATCAGTCTTGTTATAGATATACCTCGTATATAAATATAATCCAGGTGCTTGGTACTCATAAATAGCATGTGTACATTACCCTTTTGCCCTCCTCGGTACTTCTCTTGTATGGATATTACAATAAATAGATTCCAGGTGAGGCAGCAAAAGAGTGTATTTAATCCATTCCAACATTTCAGTATATTACTTTCCTCAGGGACATCATGTGAGAGTGTCAAGCCAACTCAATACATATAGTGCCCAACATAATTAACATACTTTACAACTGCTGCAATGTGAAACAAGCTGTCTGCGTCTGAAGTGTTAGCACTGCTATCCTAGCATGCATTGCAGGGGAATAGCACTCCAAGACTGCCAATGAATAAGCAATGCAGAACAACATGATCATAAGGGGTGGGGCTAACAAACATCACCATGGCAACCCGAATTGTAAACATGCCAAAAAGACACAAATATTCTAATGCAACAGTATTAAACCAGCATCTGTTTACCCACTAATAACACTAACTGGATAACAATTTGAAAGTACACTAAATAAAGACATTTAAAAAGAAGAGGAAAATGCATATATGTTGATATACAAATGGCAAAGCCACACTAATCGTACAATATATCGGTGTAACTTACCAATATCTGCAAAAATATGTAAGCTATATCTAATGAATGAAGAGAACTCTTACTGTTATTAATACATATACTAACCATGAATACTACCAAAAGTAGTTGCAAAATGTCTTTTTATACTTAATTATACTATTTAAGTACATAATCTATTATTTGCCTGCTCATATCTACATAAAGTAGCTATAGACCACTAACAATACATTGTATATTCTAATGAATGTTCAAGAATGCATGGCCATGGGAAACCACCAAGGCTTGGATAAAAGAGCCTGGGAAGTTTCACAGGGAGCATGCATCCAGGTCTACAGGAAGCAATTTAGAGGGGGATTCTCATTAAGCCCATGTGGAGCCACTGTATTAAAGCGATATATCCAAGTAGATTCCAATTGCATTAATTTATTATATCTATCTCCACCTCTATGCAATGGTGGAACATTGTCAATAATTTTATACCGGAGCATAGCCTTATTATGTCTAGAATTTAAAAGATGTCTAGCAACTGGTTGTTCACTGTTGTGTTTTTCTATGCCCATTCTTAGAGCTGATCTGTGAAGAGCCATCCTTTCCTTGAATTGCCAAGATGTTTTGCCCACGTAAAGGCCACATGGGCACATGATATACATTACGCATGTACTGGTGCAGGATAGCTTAAAATTAATTTTGTATTTTTTGCCTGAGTGAGAATGATTAAAGGTATTTGGCAGTTTTGATCTAGTGGGAGTGCAATTCCCCTGCAATGCATGCTGTGATAGCAGTGCTAACACATTAGACAGCTTGTTTCACATTGCAGCAGATGTAAGGTATGTTTATTATTTTGTGCACTATATGTATTGTGTATATTTGTCAGACTCTCACATGATGTCCCTGAGGAAAGTACTACACTGAAACGTTGGAATGGATTAAATACACCCTTTTGATACAAATTACAATTTGACTTAAATCTTTGAGTGTCGCCTCACCTGGAAAAAAAATCTCTCTCTCTCTCTCCCTCCCTCCACCCCCCCTCCACCCTTCGGTTTACAGTAACTAAGAGGTACCTGTTTACCCTCGAACACTGTTACATCTATCCAGCAAAAATAACTAATGCCAGAACTACATACGCAGTTCTATCACAGCTACATTAACTTTGTAAACACATAATAAGGAAGTACATTTGGAAGCCAGGCAAATACAGGTAATTGCTCCCAGCATCTGGATCTCAAAATGGCTCCTCTCTGCGCAGACGTCCAGTAATGCTTTATGGGCCTGAGTCATTAAGGAGAGCAAAGCATAAAAAAGGAGTAACATTTGCACCTGGGTAAAACCATGTTGTATTGGAGGGGGAGGTAAATTTAAAATGTGGGGACAGATTTATAGTTGGGTTAGGGCATGTCCTAGATCAAATTTAAATTTCAGTGTAATAATAAAGCTATTAAGTATTTGTGTGTTAGATGAAAAAACAGCCAGTATTTAACTTATGTGCAAAATAATAATCTAATTTGCACCCCTTACATTGTAACATGGTTTGTCCCAGAGAACATTTACTCCTTTTTTGCCTTAATGACTCAATGACTTCTCAGCTCTCCTCCAGACCTCTCAGGCTTCCCCAAGGTCTCCGCTGACATACAGGGGGTCTCTCTGTGCCCTTTTTGCTCTCATTCTCCTCTCTACTACCCCTAAGGCCCTGTCCAGCCGACACACACTCGCCGCCTCTTCCCTCTCCCAGGATGTCTGGTCCCCCTCAGAATTCCAACTACAGTTTGTAACTGCTTCTTCACACGCTTCTCCTCCCAACTACATGCTGGCATATGTAGTTCTCTGCCTGCCCAGGAGGCATCCAAAGCGCATGTGCGGCCTGCTAGAGTAGCCAGCGCCACATATATTGATGAGCACATGCAGGGATCTTCCAATAAATGTATGTTATAAAAGAAATCTGTAGATATTTTCTTTTTTTGAATATCGGAACCAATTTGTTTAGTGAGGAAAAATTCATGGTACTTTTGTTTTTTTTGTGAAATTTAGTCCCACATATGTCATAACTGACTAAAACCAAGTATGCTGCAGATAAATATATTCTTTTGTTCAGTTCAACTTTAAGCTGAGGTAGAGATAATTGCCTAATTCTAATTAGTGTTTTATCCCCTTCCTTTATATTGAATTGAAAGTATAAGCTAAATGTTATTTGTCTCACAATAGATAAAATCAAAATAAAAAAACACTTTCATTTGGCCCATGTTTCATATTCAGTTACATAACTTTCAAGGACATAGAGAGCCTGTATACTGAAATATGTATTGTTCACAAGTGATACAACTCTACAGAGATAGTTACTTAGTGTGAGTGTTCTGACTTTGTGATTATATAGCATTCACATAGAAAGTTTGAATGTAGAAAGCTGTTTTATCAACAATCACAAATTATTTTAATCATTACACAATATAGTTATATATAAATATTCATTGACCAGTTCCAGAGATTTTCTAATTTTAATCAGAAGGTGCTTTTCTATTCTGCACTGCGTCCAGTCTCCCATTTAGGTGACTATGCAGTACAATGAATAGGCGCTTAGCACTGCCAAGTGGCATGTCATCAATGCTGTTTTGATCCATTTATGATGAATGTACAGCGAATCTCAATCATAACTTTCCTCTCACTATGTTTGGTGAATGGCTTGCCGCCAGTGCCAACCACTGATCAGAGTGCCAGTGACCACCTACTTCAGCTCACTAAAGAGACAGCACAGAACTGCATGAGCAAAAGTACACTATCGGGGTTCCATTTTAGGTATCTGGAGTCTACATTTTAAATCACAAGAGAAGAGGTGCAATATGTCTGCCTTACAACTCGCTGAACTGCCTTAGCTACAGACTCTACAAGCAGGTATAATTTTATTACAATCTCAGCTGGCTCCGTTTTCTTCCTTCCTTATGGACCCACTCAGGAGACTGTCAGATTTTTTTTCTAACAATTCAAATACTGTTGATTTGCCTCAACCAACCTTCTCTGCTGCTGAACAGTGCATACATCATCTCTTAATAGTGCTACTATAAATATACTGTTTACCAAGAACTATGGTGTAACAAACTTCAAGTTCACAGGTGGTCCACACACCCATCTGACCGAAGAGGAGTGGTGCAGAAGAACTAATAAAATATGTTTCTACTGTGCCAGTAATATTCACTTTTTAAAAGACAGTCCTCTCCGCAGACCACGACAGCCTAAAGAACCATCTTCTTTCTATTCCCCTCCTCATTCTGAATTTGTTTATGCTTCACTTTCAGTTCCCGCCGCCTGTTCTGAGGTACCACTTTCAGCCGCCTGTCTCGAGGTGCCACTTTTAGCCGTCTGTCTCGAGGTGCCAGTTTTTGCTGCCTTTCAAGAGGTGCCAGCTCCTGTTGCCTGTTCTGAGGTGCCAGCCTCTGCTTCCAGTTCTGAGTTGCCATCAAGTTCCGAGGTGCCAGCCTCTGTCTCCCGTTCCCGAGTCTCCAGCCTCTGCCTCTCGTTCCTAAGTCTCCAGCCTCTGGTTCCCGAGTCTGCAACCTCTCCCGGCCGTTCCTGTGTCTCCAGAGAGGGGGGCACTGCCCTTACAGTCTTCTCCAGAGGAGGTGGGAGCACTGCTTTTACAGTCTGCTCCAGAGAGGGGGGGGGGGGGTGTGCTGCCCTTACAGTCTGCTCCAGAGGAGGGGGGGGTGCTGCCCTTACAATCTGCTCCAGAGGGGGGGGGGGTGCTGCCTTTACAGTCTGCTCCAGAGGGGGGGGGGGGCGCTGCCCTTACAGTCTGCTCCAGAGGGGGGGGGGGGGCGCTGCCCTTACAGTCTGCTCCTGAGAGGGTGCTTCCTCTACAGTCTGCTGCAGAGGGGGCCCTGTCCCTCCAGTCTGCTCCAGACACATTGCTGATGATTCAGTTTGAGTTGCCGCTTAATACGGTTCTGCATATGATGTATTGTAAATGACACTAGCTACACCAAAGTCTGTTTTGTATTTGTTTCCAGTTGTCTAATTCAATATATTGGCAAGACAATAGATAGCTAGGACATGGGGAAAGGGCAGGAGGCAACAAATGTGTATTTGAGCACACTTGAAAACAGTTTCATATTTGAACCAGATTTGAAATGAACCATCTCCCAGTGCACAGTATGCATTCTGCCTTACTACTAAATGATCCACAGCACATTCTATATTCCAAACTCCTGCAGGATTTTTGCTAAAACATAACAGAGGATTACAGATTAAATCATATTTAAGATTAAACGATTTACCACTCTCCTGGAATGTTCCGGACATTCCAGGAGTGTGGACTCCTAGGAGTGCAGGCTATTCTCCTGCATCCTGCTTACTTCTAAGTCAAGTGGAAGAGATGGAGGTCTCCAAGACACGATTCATCATGAATCATGAATCATGAATTTTTGCTCCAACCTCCACACCCCATCTGCTGCAAAATGAAGTGATTGTGGTATTGCTGTGTAGGGGGTGGGGCTAAAACTACACAAATGATGATACCGCTCCCCTCTACAGTTGATCTGCGGGAGGGCAAAATAGAAAAGTTGGTAAGTATGTTTAAAGCTTAAAGCTGTATTACCAACTATTATTAATATACCTCTACCCCACACAAGACACAGAGGTTCATGCATGCAGCCATTTCCCCAAGGTTTTGTGGTGCACCACTTTCTGCAGCCATTTTAAAGTTGTGAACAAAGATGTTGACCCCCTTGTGTTGTAATGTAGCTTTAAATCAGGAATATGCTATTGCAACTCCCTATTGCCCCTATCTAATTGACTAGCTGAGATTATAACTATTGTAGCCATTCTGTATCCTGTACACATTCATTACATGTTTGCACAAAACTGTCGGTAATGTTCTGGTGATTTGTACTTTGCCTGTGTAATTATACATGTTTCAACTATTACCACAAATACATTTAGATATCTGAATCCAGATTAACAAAAATATGAAAACTGTGCATGGTGCAGTATTGCATATTAGCAATGGAGCTGTATTGTATACTATGCATAAGGATCTGTAAAACATTGTCATTGGATTGGGAATGTATAATTTACTAGTGGGGTTTTTTAGGTGTGGGGGTCCTCAGATTTTGTACCAGTGCACTTAAATTACACCACAGCAAAGAAGGTACAATTTGGTGAAATATATTCCAACATGATATATGTTTTATTGCTGTATTCCAGAAACATGGGATTGTGCCAGAAGATACTCCCACCTATGTTAAGCTGGGTACACACTACAGAAATTTCGACCAACTTTTTATGCCGAGCGATTTTACATGCGATCGATGGTCCGATCGCTCGGTCCATGGACTGCATACACACTCTTGTTTAGGACGATAAAGGGAAGAGCGAACGTCTCTTTAGCGACTTTTTACAGCCATGTTGTCGTGAACAATGATTTTAATTTCGTACACACTGCAGTGACATTTGCGGGAAATGTAACAAGATACCAAAGGCAGTATAAAGGGGCAGAGCTTTCGCTAAAGTTAACACCCAAAGTTGCATAAAAAGAGAAGACTACACTGTCTCTTGATTCATTTCTATAGAATAGAAGTTTAGTAATATACATGTAATTTAGAAAAAACATTTAACTGCTAAAGTGCAATGCAATGAATATTCCCTAATAATAAAATCCCTTTGTATGTAATGGAATGCTCCATTCTCGGCGGGCATCATTGCTGATTGGTCCACAGCGGAAACAAACGCCCATGTCTGAGTGTGTAAAATGACAGAGGAACCTGTTTGGCGCCGAGGAGCGACAGAAGATGGCGAGTGAGCAAGTGACAATGGGGGTTGTTGGTGAGGAGAAGATGTCAGTGGTGGTTGCGGATGAGGAGAAGGTGTCAGTGGGGGTTGCGGGTGAGGAGAAGGTGTCAGTGGGGGTTGCAGCTATGGGGCCGGAGATAGAGTCAGAGATTATGCTGGAAGGGCCAAGAAATGTTGGAAAAGTTAAGGTGGGGGATGGAGATGCTCAAGAAGAGCAAAGAGCAAATCCAATGAGCCCAAGAGATGAGATGATGGAGATGATGGTCAAAGTACTGGACCAGGATGACAACGACATTGAAAAAGGTCAGTAGCACATGTAATGTACCTGCTGTTTATTTCATTCTAGTGTCACATAAAGCTAAATGCTTTGGGCACATACCTATACCGTTATAATAACCAAAATGGCGCCTGTTTTCCAGAATGCTTGGAGGTTAAGCCCGCTATTGTTGCGATTTCGCCACAGGGACCAAAATATAAACTGATCTCGAGCAGTGTGAAAGGTGAGAAAATGAGAGTATTTATGTTGTTGTACTGTATATAAATTACAGATATAGAAGTTAAATGGTAAACATTTTTTTATTTCCTTGTATCGTAGATAAAGAAATTAAAGGGGATAGAAACCCAAGCCACATCAAGACCTGTTCTACCACAAACCAGTAGCACCTTTAAAAATACTAAATACTAAAAATAATACTCTGCAGTACTCAGCTCTCTGATTGGTATGGGCGCGCTCACTTCTCATGCGGATCTTTCTGACAGCTGTGTGTGTAAAAAATGTTGTACCTTTTTCCTGCAATAAAAATGTTGCTTGAACACTGTGTGGTCTATTCTGGGTTCTTCACAATTATAAGTTAATCAAGGTTAATATAACTTTAATAGGTTATAAAGGTATAAGTGTATAAAGAGTAAATATGAATAACACACGTGCTTTACACAAGTGTAATGGTCTGCAGCCAGACAGGTGCAATATACATTGATACAAAACACTAGTCAGTGATGTGTGGATTCCACACCACGTGGGACTGGGACAGACATAAAAAAAATTAACATGCACACGCCCCCCAGGTCGAGGACGTATCGGAGGATTGTCGTGGATCGGTCAGAAGTTTATACACACTACACAGCGGAAACGAGATTGGAACGAAAATATTAAACGGTATGACCAACCAGATGAGGCGACAATCGTCCATTTGGGCAGACTTTCGACCATCGCGTCACTGCACACACTGACCTGACTTTTGAACGAGCGGTCGTATGTCGGCTGATTTAGCCGATTATTGGATGAAAACTGTGTAATGTGTACCCAGCCTTAGTACACAGAAAATGATGGCTGGGGTGAAACATATGGTATCACAGGAATCTAAAGTTTTCCAGAATGCTTGGAGGTTAAGCCCGCTATTGTTGCGATTTCGCCACAGGGACCAAAATATAAACTGATCTCGAGCAGTGTGAAAGGTGAGAAAATGAGAGTATTTATGTTGTTGTACTGTATATAAATTACAGATATAGAAGTTAAATGGTAAACATTTTTTTATTTCCTTGTATCGTAGATAAAGAAATTAAAGGGGATAGAAAGGCTTTCAACCTGCAGGAGATGGAAAACTGGGTGAAAACTTTTGATGTCAGTTATGTGTTAAATTTCCCATATCGTTAGATGTTCATTATGTCTGGTGTTAATCAATCCTATTGTACATTGTTATGTACTCTGTTATGAAATCAAGTGGTGCTAATATTAGATTTCTTGCTATAACATGCAATATTTGAAATATAAGATACAAATCTAAGGGCTACAGTGAAATACCAAGTAAGTTTGATGAAGGTCACCGTATATATGTGAGCTCTAGAAGATATGTAGAATGGCAGTTCTTGATTTGATCTTTTTCAGCAGCTACTTCTGGTTACTCTGTATGTGCCACAGGAATGTCTCTAAGCTGCCTTGTATTTTCAAATGTGTAATTCAGGTTTTACATCTGCTGTACTGAATGAGAATTATATATAATTTTTCATATATTTAGACTCACTACTTAACCGCTCCATTCTCAAGCTAAATTTGGTATATCCACGTGTTATATTGCTGGGGGCTTTTTAGAAGTCTTATCTTTTAAATCATATTGTACCGCAAATAAAATCTGGCTTAATTTCTTCCATTAAAGAATAGAATTTGTGCCCATGTGCATACTGCCACTTGTAGTGCCATAAGTATGTGCCCATGTGCATACTGCCACTTGTAATGCCATAAGTATGTGCCCATGTGCATACTGCCACTTGTAGGGCCATAAGTATTTGCCCATGTGCATACTGCCACTTGTAGTGCCATAAGTATGTACTTAAATGGTGACCCCATCTGGAAATATTAAGTGTTGCCACATCAGAAAAAAAATATTATTTCCCCACGGGTAATGAAATAGTAGGACACTATAATATATATATATATATACAAAAAAAAACTTACCTTACATAAAATCATTAATGATATGTGGCTCAGTAATTTATTCATAAAATAATTTGGCTCCTGTAAGATAATAATAATGTTTGCCTCTATAAACTAGAAATCACGATTACCGTCATAATGACCCTCATAATTAAAACTTGTATTGTGTCTTCTGTTATGTTAAGAATGGCCAGGTAGCTGGGTGAGTTTCTATTTCTGGTGAATCTCCAGCAAGTTTGATTAAACTGCCGCTGGGATATGTGTTTTAAAATCGACACACACCGGGAGATTGGATTTTGGAATGTCAAAATCGCAGGTTAATACATATAGCAACTTTGCACATAAAATCGCCAGTGATCTAGAGCGAATTGAAATAACTGAAAAAAATTGCAGCTTGATACATTTAGCACCAGGTGTCTTCAAAAAAGGTTCTTCTTGGTGTAATATCCTTAAATATTGCACAATTTGGGAGTAGCCTTCCATAAAGTGGTGACAGTACCCATTGCAAACCAAAAAGGTCATCGAATCTCTTGGTCTTGGCCATTTGGCCACAACTTCATACTTGTTTAGGCCTGTTGACACCCCTTCTCGAAACACTACATGTCCCAAATGTTTCATGTGTTGTCCAATTGTGTGCCTCGGTCCACCCAGAATGTTGGAAAGGTCATTCTCATCCTGCAATTAATACCATTTTGTTGCATTAATTTGTATGTATGGCTACCCTAAGCTAATATACCCGTACCGTAGCACACCAACTAGAAATGCTTACGTTCATATTTAGTGACAAACAAAATACATAGGGCCTAATTAAGGGTTCAGGCCAACCTAGGCTAATATGCTTGTAGCCGCCCCTCTTTTCCACGACAGGCTAAAAGTAAAAAAAACCTCCTCTTTAATTTAAAATCTGGTTTACTTAACCATGACTGCAGTGGGCACAGACTCAGCAAAACTGGACAGTTGAAGCTTGGAAAAATGTTACTTGGCCCAATTTCTGCTTCGACATGCAGATGATAGGGTCAGAAGTTGGTGTAAACAACATGAATCCATGGATCTATCCTGCCTTCTATTAAGGGTGCAGGCTGATTATGGTGGTGTGCTCGTGTGGGAAATGTTTTCTTGGCACACTTCGTACCAAGTGAGCAAACATCACAGTCTACCTGAGTATTGTTGCTGACCATGTGTTTCTTTTATGATTACCCAAAAGATTAACCCTGTGGCATTCAGACTCAAACTGACTTCATCATTAAAAATTTCAAACACATTTCATTGCTCTCTCTTGAAACCTGTTGTCGCTTCCAGTAGGTTCAATTTGCATAGATCACACAGACCAAGGCCAGTCAATGTGAATGGGAATCACAAATTGATTGCAAAAAAGATTCTTAAATCCAAGAAAGTTCAAGGGTAGATTCATTTCCTAGTACACTGGAAAGACTATGGCCCGGAAGAACGATCCTGGGTTCCCTGGAGGCGTCTCCACTCTGACAAACTCCTCAAAGAGTTCTTTAGAAAGTTTCCTGGAAAACCTAGATGTCGGGGTGCCTGATCACTCCTCAAGGAGGAGGGGTACTGTCTCACTTTTGCTGCATCCTGGCCATCTCTACGACGACCGGGACGTCACTTCTGGTTTCGAGATGCTCTGCCTCTGATTGCCGCGTCCCGTGACGAGTGGCCGGGGGCATTCACAACTTGTGTAAATTAATCAACAGCCTAATGAGGCTGATTAATTCTGCTAGGGTCTGTTGGATGCCGATTGGTGGTTCTATGTATTTAAGGCCGGGAGTGCTTAGCCTCCTTGACAATGATAGCATTCTTGTTAGCTGACCTGCTCCTGCCTGTGATTCTGTCTACTGATTTGACTACCATGTATGACTCCTGGCTTGTTCCCTGGATTTGATTATTTGCTTGTGGCCCTGATCCTTGCCTGTGACCCGGACATCCACGTTTGCTGCTAGCCCTGACCATTGCCTGCACCTCACCTTGCTGTCTGCTTCTATCCTTGGACCCCGGCTTGTTCCTGACCATTCTTACCTTCTGTCATCACCTCCTGTTTCATGCTACGTTGTTGCCCATAAACTCACGCTAAGACCTTTGAGCGTAACTAGTCTCTACGGGAAAGGTGGCTGGTAAAGGTGAAGACCTCTCTTCCTAGTTCTGCAAGTTTATGAGAATAGCCATTAGCCGTAACAGTTCTATCAGGCTATCCCCTAGCCTGCAAATCTTCAAAGAAACCCTCATTCCCACCTGTTCAGGAAAGCTTACCCTTCCTCTCCCTAACCCCCTCTGTCTCCTCCTTAACCTGCCTCTTCATAATCCTTCTTCACTAATCATAGTACACCCCATACTACCTACTCTTGTTCATCTCTCCCTTCAGATTTCAATTCCCCTCACCCTGACTTCCTGTTAGTCTGCTCCTTCTTGTCCTCCTACTCCTGTCATCTTTGGTTTCGGCACCCCAGACTCAATTTTGCACCTCGACACTGGGTCCCAGCCCTTGGTCTCTTTTTCTCCCCTGCCTTTGCATCTCCATCAAGGGCTATTATCTTGTTAGTTGCCCCCACACTCCTGTGCACAGGTTCAGCTTCCTTTAGTGCGCTCCACCTCCACCTTCCGTTTTTCTAGTCTCTAAAGTATTCTGGTATTCAATTATACCTCTTTACCCAGTGTACCAGTCCTCAGCTGGGTTGTGAATTTAATTTATTTTAATTGCTTGTATTCCCCGTATGCCCTGTTATGTTTCATCCTATGCATTCTCTGTACAGCACTGCAGACATTTTGTGGCGCCATATAAATAAAACATAATAATGTCTGCAAATGCAGAAATTTTAATTTTTTCTTTGGCCAACCTTAATCCCCTGAGACTCCTGAGAATTTTGTAAAAGGCGTAACAAAGGATCCAGAGCTAAATTAAACAATAAAGGTGAAAGCTGACATCCCTGCATCATCCCCCTAGCACCAATTAATTAACAAAACCGTAGTGGGGTCTAAATATACTTACTGCTCTGTAGGCTAATGCACTGAATAGGTGGGGCCATAAAACAGTGTCAAAAGCTATTTGTGTGTCTAGACTCAATAGGGTGAAACAGTTGCCAGTGGTCCATTAGTTGAAGTGTTTAAGTGACTGTATATGTTTCCAACCCTGACCCTATTGTCTCTGACAGGAGGAGACTTGTCAACCAGGGGGTCATCCACAGTGTTAAAATCACCCCCAAAGAAAAGAATGTAGTTGTCACATTGAGCCAAAGTCTGTAGAAGTGTTTGGTATCTGCATTAGGGGCGTAAACGTTAACTAGAGTATATTTGCACTGCCAAATTTCAACATCTACTATCAGGAAACGGGCCTCGAGGTCAGCAACTATGTTTAATATGGTATATTGACCATCCTTTCCAAAGAATCGCCACACCTCTAGTCTTTCTGTGAAATGGGGATGACATGCAGTCACCCAACCAAGGGGCCTTTAATGTGGAGCGAACCTCATTGTCCTAGTATGTTTCCTGAAGAAACAATCATTAGCATGTAAATTTTTAAGGTGTATTACCACCCTTGTGGGTGTTTAACCCACCTACATTCCAGAAAACCACTCTAATTTGAGTATTTAGTAAATTTGTGGTGCGGGTCAACCTACCTCTACAGCATTAAAATGGAAAGACCAAAAGTTCATGGCCTAAAGGAACTCCGTCCCAGCTTATAGAGTTGCCAGATGCAAAAGGAATCATCCTTCTGCACTCCTCTGCCTCTCACCACATGGGTGAACCAATACAATTAGAAAAATAGATAAAATAAAGAACTGAGCATAAGCAATATAACAATATCAGAAAATGCTTCCTCCTCTGATTTTCTAAATGAACCAACCATACGAACAAATGTGTAAGCTTCATTACTATAGAATGAAGCGCACCAATTACTTACATAAGAATAATTTCCTGAAAAATAGAGTAATGCAATATAATCAACGTTCAATACAGTGATCGGATGACAGCGAAGGTGATTGGGCTCTAAGAAAGTGAATTTCAGCTTCTTTGGGATCTGTGAAAAACAGTGTACGACCATTATCCTCCACTTGCAGTTTTTCCGGATATAAAAGGGCAAATCTTTGGTTCTGTTCTACTAAATGGCGGTATACAGGAGTGAATTCTTTACATTTCTGAGCCACTAAGGCTTAGAAATCTTGGAAAATTAGTAGCTTCCTGACCTCAATTTGTAATTGCACCAATTTATCGATATGGTGCAAGGATCTTTTCCTTTGTCCTAAAATCTAGGAACATGGCTATGACTGGCCTAGGATGGTTAGAACCCCCCTGTGTCTCTGGACACATTCTGTGGGCTCTTTCTATTTGTATATGTTTAGTGGCAGAGACCAAGTCTAAGGGCTAGATTTACTAAGCTGCGGGTTTGAAAAAGTGGGGATGTTGCCTATAGCAACCAATCAGATTCTAGCTGTCATTTTGTAGAAGGTACTAAATAAATGAAAGCTAGAATCTGATTGGTTGCTATAGGCAACATCCCCACTTTTTCAAACCTGCGGCTTAGTAAATCTAGCCCTAAGTCTTTAGCCAACGCAGTAATGAGGTAATTTAATAGGTGGGAGCTTTTGACCGACTCAGGAATCCCCACAAAGTGCAGGTTATTTTTCCTACTTCTATTTTCAAGATCCTCCAATTTTTCAGACATAACCTGGAGGGCACAAGATTGAGAATCTATTAGAGCCTAGGAATGGTTAGTGTCTTCTACATCACTTGTATACTGTTCTAGGCTTGAAATCCTAGAAGAATTCAAGTGTCCAGCACAGTTTGGAGACTCTCACATTTTTTGTCTATTTGGGACATGATTAGTTTGGAAATTGCCCGGCTACCTCTGTAATGGAATTGTGGGCTAGGACCACTACTTGATTTTTTAGCAGCATCCCTAGCTCTGCACATTTTTAACAGGGTAGGATGTGATGAAGATGTAGAAAAAGTAGGTTTATCTAAAAATGTATCCATCACACAATTGAAAATCGGAAGCTGAATAAAAACGGTCACTCAGAAAAAATGAGTACTAGATATTTTACATATAGGCTTTGACTGCATTTCAGTTAGGAGAGGATTACCTAAAAGAGGAAAAAAGGTAATAAATCCTGTATCTCCCAGATCCCTGTCATTTGTATCTAGAGTTTATATGGAAATAACTGAAAGATTGAGAATCCCTAGAGTATACCAACTAGAGCCACAGTCAACTATATTTAAGATCTGTGCTATAAGAAAGTTATCAAGGATGTAATGTAGTACAAACAATATCCTTAGACACCACTAGAGGGCAACAAATGTTCACAAACAGTAATTTACAAAACTTATACTATAAATTGCAATATATAACAATACAAAATAAGTGATTTTAAAGTTTGCATAATGAGAGCCCATCTGGCTCCAATGTCTGCATGATAAACCAAAACAGCAACTCCTGGGCTATTGACCCGTGTTCTGCACTGCCCGAAACCGTTATTCTTTTTACCAACACTGAAGCACGGACAGAGCTTAGGACACAAGACTCCAGGATTCCTCACTGATGATCTTATGCTGCCAATCCAAGATCAATTAGAAGCAAATCCAGTAAGTACACTTTCAGGAACCACAGGTGATAATGGGAGTGTAACTGACTTGCTATAGTTCTGATGATTGTGTGGCAACTTGGGCATCGAGTGTCCAGACAATTTCTGCCACAAGAAGCGGTCGAATCAAAACTTTTGCAAAGCATGATTATCCTGCGGCCCACTGGAGCTAGTGGAGACTGGATCTGTAGATAGTCATTGGAATCTTTGCTGTCCTTGTTTCCCCTTTTTTGGTCTGAAGGGGCGAAAGGACCGTCTTGCCATATTATCCTGATGCCTGGAATATTGTCTCCCTGGTCTATAGGCACGGGCCTCCTTGAACTGTTGTTTTGGAGAATGAGAGAGAAAACGTCTCACCTTTCTGTCCTGTGGTAGCATTGTCACTTGCAAGCCTCTGCATTAGATTATCCAGTTTTTCACCAAACAAGAAACTGCCTTCATATGGAAGTGTTGTCAGAGGGCTTTTAGATTGATGTTCTGCTGCCCACGGACGTAGCCAGAGCGCCCTTCTTGCTACAACCGCCGAGGTCATGTTCCTGGAAGAAAAAACAATCGTATCCAACGAAGCTTCACACAGGAAATCAATGCTTTTCTGCATAAACTGTAAGGATTTAAGAAGATACAATCTATTTATCTTATCCTCAATGTCTGTATGTAGAGTACTTGCCCACAGCCTCAGGGCTCTAGATACTGAAGCAATGGCTATCCCAGACTTTAGAGTTATGACTGACGAGATGTGTAATTTCCTGAAGGAAGTCTCCATTCTCCTATCCATAGCATCTTTTAATGGACCCCATCATCCCACGAGCGTATGGTCTTTGAGGATAAGCCAGCTATGGCTGAATCCACCTTAGGCACAGAACACCATTTCAGCACATCTTCATCCTGAAAAGGGTACATACGATTCAGTCTCCCCATATTAGAATTATTTTTGTCTAAAGCCTGACATTCTTTAGCAATCAAGTCTTTAACCACCTTATGCGTATGGAACACTCTAGACTTTACTTGTTGCTCTGAAAACAATGCATTCTGCGGTTTGATTGGTACTGCTGGCTTTAATACCTAAAGATTTGTTAATATTGTCGAAGTCGTATAATTGGATGAACGAAAGTATATTGGTTGATATTGTCTTATTGGTCGATTGCAATCAGTATGCCACGCTACACGTGGCATATTGCGATCGCTCGGTAAAATACGCACGCACACACTCGCATGACAACATTTAGTTATTTATGTAATTCATATTCATATTGGTTCCGTCACACTGTAATTTATGAGCAGATAGTATTTGGTTTATTATTAGTCTATATATATATATATATATATATATATATATATATATATATATATATATATATATTGATTGTATGTACACTTCAGTGATATTCAAGGTTCAGGTTATAGGAAAGGTATCATGCCTAGTATCATATTAAAACCCTAATCATCAGCAGCTGTCCGGATCCATCGGCGAAGAGATCGCACATTGCATACTTTAGTTATTGATATTAGGGAATAAACCTTTGTATGATGCTGGCTATGAAAGGAGCAGACCCCCTGGAGAGACGACCCCCACCTTTGGATTCCTTAGATTGAATCAGCCTATAACCTGTTTACCCTGGAGCCACCCTTTGTCTGGACCTATAGAAGCAAGCTACGTCATCTCTGTTGTTCTCTGTAACACTGACTGTGTATATATGATCATAGCTGTGCACCCAGCCCTCAGACTTCACTGATCACAGTATTCAAAAGGTGAATCACTGTCCAGGGGTGCCAGTGGTTAGCGCAGCGAGCGCAATGCGATAAGAGCGCGGTATGTATGTAACTTTTGGTATTGGCTGTACTGTACTGTTCTTTATATTATGACAATGTATTGAATTGTTGACTATTTACATCTGCTAAAATAAAATCACTTTGTGCGTTAGAAACACAATACAATCGCCTATGCAATGCTTATTTGAAAACGATAAAATTACTTTAATAATTTGGGGGCTCGAAGGTGAGTTACGTTACCGGCAGGTATGCAACACTTACGGTATTCGGTTCCTCAACAAAGAGTGGATTGGCGGACGCGTCGCATAACAGGAAAGAACGCACTGTGTTTAAGACCTGTGGTTCACTTTGTGTTGCGAAACCAAATGTCCGTTGTTGCATAGACTGAAGAAACGCTAATTTGAATCTAGGGACAAGAAAGAAAAATGTTTCTTTTTATTGTCGTTTTGCGTTTTAAAGGGTATAGCATTGCATAAGGTATGTGTACTTCCTGCATAGAGTATGTGTACTTCTGGTATTGTTGCCACGTGTGTAAACAGTCATAATCATAGTCTGTTATCTATGCATAGTGTAATCACTTGGTAAAATCTCTGAAAGGATAGTGCCATTGTTTAGGAAATTTATTTTCTGTACAGAAAACAAAGGTTATGTGTGTGTATGTGAATGTTATTTATACATAAAGGCAAAAGTATACTGGTAACTATAGGCAACTATAGGTTTTTACACGTGTGCCTAATACTAATCACGATGTTTACTGATAACTAGTTTGAGCGGTGCGATTACACCGCATGGTAAGGCCGTGATTGAGTATTGGGAGGAAAAGCGTGGAACTGTTAAAAATTGATAGCGCTTTGTTTCAGGTGTGTCTGACAACAAAGGTTCTGTTCTAGGGCTGAGCAGGATATAAAGAAACCTTTGTGTGAGTGGTGTTCTGTTCTAATAAGAGCAGGTGATAAATAGACACCACAGAGTATGCATGGCATACTCGAAGCGAAAATAACAGGTTTTCGCGGCATTCCCAAATATTAATCGCAAAGCTTACTGATAGTTAGTATCCGTAAGCGGTGCGATCGGACCGCATGGTTGATTTAGTACAGCTGTGATTGCGACTTGGGAGATGTGGGAGGAAATACGCTGCAACCACTGATATTCTTGATTGATATCGGTTGCTAACAGTGGTAAAGTACTCAAACAAGGAAAGGCATTGATATTTTTAAGGGGACGTAGCTGTTGAAACCGTCCACGAATAAAAAGCTCTAGTAGGTTCTGTTTTGCGTAGCGTTGAGAAATAGGTTGTTTTTACAATGGATACGACGCAAACGCTAGAGATAGTTCATGTTGTGCTGCCTAATGAATGGCCGGTTGGTTCGGCGAAGTATGTTATGTATAATAAATACGGTGCGTATGCAACGGCATACTGCGACAAATGGGTCAAGATGACCCGGGAGTGTGTGAAACCTTTCCCAAACATAGGTAGTCTTGACTCAGAGGTGTTAAATAATGTTAGAGATAAAGTAAGGTTGATCAAAGCAACAAAAACGAGAATTGAACATGATGACTGTTTAAAATTGTGGCAACAAGAAGGGTACACGTGGCAAGGAAGCGCGTGCTCAGCGGAAGTAAGCGTACGGGAAACAAGCATTCCGGAAGTGTGCGTTGCAAAGCGTGGCGAACTGAGTGCAAACACGCCCCCGACAAATTCGGTCGCGGCGGATAGTACAGCCAATACCAAAAATGTAAAAACTGTAACTAGTACGTTGTATGATGTCTTAAGTAATGTTTTAAAGGAAGAAGATGTACCCACAGTCATTTCAGCCATCGCCCATGCCAGTAACATACACGGACAAGGAAAGGGAATGGTTCCATCAGCAGGGGCAGTGGCTGAAATTGGTGAGAATAATGTAAAGGTTATCAAAGGGGGAGACATTCATTGTACTGCAACAGCGATTCCAGCAACTAGTTCAGAACATAGTGAGTTGGTAGGCTTATATCCTGTCCGCACAACAGCAGTTCCCAATAGGAAAGCGGACAGAGATGGTGTAGTTCCCATGAAACAGATAGCAATGTATTTTCCATGGACTAAGACGGAACTATTTACAATTATGTCTGATTTCCCTGATCCTAGAAAAGATTTGGCCAAGTGTCAGAAATTTATTAGACATTTAGGTAATGCACATGAGCCTACTAATAAAGATTGGCGAGTGTTGTTTAAAACTTGTCTTCCTCTCGATACTGATATACAGAAGTTCATTAAGGATTATAGGTTGGAGAAGGATAAACCCTTAACTGAGGATGACAATCAGGATAATATTGGACGCATAATCACAAAGTTAGCCATATATTTTCCAGTGACAAAGGAATGGGACAAAATATTAACCATCAAACAAAAAGGTAATGAGATTACAACTGATTATTTTTCTAGGGCTATAGCGGCCTTGATTAAGTACACAGGGATATCAGATATAAGGGAAGATCCACATCATAGGGAAGTAGCTGTTGCAGTACTAATGAACGGCCTCCGGGAGGATCTAAGGACCTGGATACAAACCTCTTTTCCTAATTGGAGAGGTCTCACGGTAAATGATATTAGAGAGCATGCTATAGAACATGATAAAAATATATGTAAAAAGGAAAAAGCACAGAGTGATAGGTTAATGATGTTGAGTATCCAGGCGTTAGAAAAACTACATCCACAACCTCAGAATTATAAAAACCACTTTAAGGGACAAAAGAAACAGAAATCTTTGAAGTGTTTTAACTGTCTTAAGAAGGGACATTTGAGGAAAGATTGTAAAGAAAATATTAGAGCAAAGGCTAGGAAATTAGGACCAGGCAAGGCAAATAATAAGCTGTGGTAAGTATTAAAGTGTACTTTTAGAAGAAAGAAACTGAGTTTAAAAGGTAATCTTTATTGATTTTGTTTGTTTTAGGTTGTCAAATGCTTGGTTTCCTAATCGCTGGCCGATGGTAAAGAATGGAAATGTTTGTTTTGTTTGCTGTTTTAAGATAACTATCTTGTTTTTCTTCTCACAGATAAAGGGGACACAAAATGAGTATAGACTTAGTGATCAGAGGGGTGGGATAGAGAAATAGAAAAAAAATCACTCTCGAAAGACAAATTAACAATAGACAATTGGAACACTCTTTGTTTTAGGCTGCAGTGACTCATAATAATTTGTTTGGCTGAGAATCATTAGCCAAAAATGAAGTATGTACATACTTTGCTCCTAAATATCGTTTTATGTATTTCAGAGAAAATATGAGTCACTAAGAGTAAATTTTTCATTTCTCTATCATAAGTTAGGAAAGTCCGTTGAAAAGGTATGTAGTTGATGTTATACAGAGTTCTTAATGAACAAATGACGGACGACACTGGATTGCACGGATAGACCCCCTAGTCAAGTAGGGGGAGGGATCATAATTAAAGGAATACAGCCATTTTCCCATAGAGTCCAATCCAGTTGTCATTCTTTGCTATAAAGATCTCCCTTTCTGCATGTATGTTTGTTTTCAAACCTTTGTATTCAAATCTTGGTATTCCTATTATTCATTGCTTTCTTATTCCTCATTCTTTACATCCATGCTAGTCTCTCTCTCTCTCTCTCTCTCTTTCTCTGCTCTGGTAGAGATAAAACAGACAGTCTCATTAACGGGGCTAAGACATATTTTTATTTTTTTACATAAGACAAGTTCAGGGATACACACACTAGATTGACAGGAGTCACAGAAACAGTCAGGGGTTTTGTTTTCATGCGTATAGAAACTGCTGATTTTAAGCAGAAAGGTTCTGTTGTGGAAATACGATTCATGTTTTATAGATTGCATATCTGTTTTGTTTTTTTGCTTTTGAGGTTCGTGCCTCCTGTAAAAAAATGTGCCTTTATATGGATACACAAAGGGTGGGGAGGACAGGAGGACAGAAGAATGCTAGAGGTTAAGCATACAGATATGCATCTCTGTATAGAACATTGGAGTAGGATTTGTGCCACAAGATACGACATAATGTGAAACCCTAGAAAATGTAGACATTTCGTGTTTTATATTTTTTTTACTGTTAGACAGACATGTACTGGATACTGTTATATTTGAAGAAAGTGCTATAGAAGTAGACCCCTTTGCCTTTCCCACTTAGTCAAGTAGCTAAATGTGAGGTACTGAGAATGGCATGTGAGTTGGCAGAGGGAAAATCGATTGATATACATTGGTCTTCAGCATTTTTCTAGTCTAGGGGGCGATGTTGAGTTAACTGGAAAATCGTTTTATAGCAAAACTAGCACATGAGTAGGGCACTACATAGAGGACTTTATACAGTGACACAGTTACCAACTGAAGTAGCTGCTAGTAAAGCCCACACTTACACACACAACCATACATGGCTGTCACACCAGGGCGAACACAGCTGTCAAATAGACAGCAGGGTTTTATGTGACAGCTAACAAATCTATGTTTTGTTTTGTGTTGTATTGTTTTAGTTTTAAAATGTGAACACACACACACGCATACACATATTGGTTAATATAGGAAGATTTGTGTTACCTGAAGGGATAAACTGTCTGGAAGGTGAAGAGATGTGGTGAGGAGTCTGGCGGACCCTGTAGAGATGGACAAGGTAAACCAGTAGCTCCCAGAGTGTATCTCCCAGACCCTGAGGAGGCAGCAAATGGTCTGGCTCAGCTGGGTACAGAAGGTATGTGCAAGCTGGTTAGAGTATATTGAGGTGTACCAGACATTTCGTCTCAAGCTAGAAGGACGGCAACGTCCTATCTTGATTAAGAGAATGTCAGGAAAATGATACCAATAGAGCCATCCCATATCCCTCCTGCAGATGGGTTTTCCTCCAGGTAAAACAAATCCACGTCATCTAATTACCACCATGCAGGATCCTCAAGTATACAGTGGTGTACTAATGAAATATGTCTGGGTAAAGGTGTATTGAAATGTGTCTAATGTATTACTGTATCATACTCAAAGCTTTTATTATTCAATGTGATAGTCCTAGAGTTATAATAGATGATAGGGGTATTCATGTTATTGATAATAGAGGTATATTGTATGAGTAGTGGTAACAAATCACATACTTTCAATTAGCCATAAACCAGTGTGAACATAAAGTAGTGGTACTAGGTAGAACGAATTGAATAGAATAAGAGTTGGAACTTGATTAAAGTGACTGATAGCTTCGGCCATTAGTCCTTAACGCCACTAAAAGATCACTCCTGGGTAGCCTCTTAACCTGACGATTTTGAAATGTTCTTGACCCCTCGTGAGATGAGATTGTAACTGGGAGGCTAGGTTAGACCTTCAGAGAAGGTAAATAGTGAGACAGCAACCGAGAACGTCCAAAACACTGTTCCCTGAAAAGTCACACTAACTGTCAGGATGTTGGATCGGGAGAGTAAGTTGTGGAGCAGTAATTTCTTAGGCTCAGGGTATTTGACAGACAGGTACCAGGTGTAGGCTACCAGCATCACAGCTTCAAGGGTAGCAGACACACTGGTGCCCATTCCACCCACTGCAGAGGGGCCAACACTCAGAGAAGGGTCCAAGGGCACTCATGAGTCTGTTCTGGAAGGCCTCGAATGCAGTTAGTAGCACCTGAGCCAAAGGCTAAGACAGTTGTCCAGCATGAAGTTGTAGTTTTTCTGGTTTTGTGTTCTTTCATTTCATTCTCTTCTCAGGACGGTCAATTCCTTTGATTATTAGCAGGTGACAGAGACTGGTTCAGGTAATGATGTTGAGGAATTGGGGATGAAGGAGAAGTTAGTAGCATAATCCGTCCAGCCAATTTCTCTATTCAATTCAGGGGTAAAGGAAAATTTGGAAATCCTGGAGCTTGGAGAAAGTGCGAGGGGCTATTGTCTGAGTAGCATTACGTCCGTAAGTACGGTGACCCCATAGTTAAAAAAGAGATAAACCCAGCGATGCCAGTCCAGTAATATCCGGACTTGAGCAGGCATCCTAGAGAATGATTATCATTCTTGGGAGGGTAAGGTTTTAGACCAAACAAAGTGCTGGGCGTGTTCTCACATACCTCAGTGATTATATCAAGTAGGACTAGTTCTCTTCCCACTAAATATTCTTGAGGTACCCGAACTATGGGTGGGAGGTCACTAGGGGAAAAGTACGACACCTAGGTCCCTTAGTCTGAGATCTCCCAATGCTTTGCAAGCTGATCACTGTTAAATCTGAGTATTGGGAGACTGAGAAGAACAAACAGACAATAGCCTGTCCACAAGTGTTGATGAAACGAACTGATGACATTATTAGAAGTGTGTATATTAACGCAAGCTGAAGGAGATTGCATATGACATTATTGATAGACATAGGATGATGCTATTGATGAACATGAAGTGTTTAAATGTATTCTGAGCTTAAAGACATGCGTTGGACAGAAGAACCTGTTAAACTTGAAGAACTGTAGTAGAGTATTCTGTATAGCTGATACATGTTCTATTGTACTTTGTACCTTTCCAAATAATGTATTAAGTGTTTTATTGCACCCTTGAAGGGCATACAAAAGGTTATCTCCAAGCTCCAGAAGTGTACGGTTTATAGTAAAAGAAGAAGTAGTTTAGAGGATTAAGACTCTCTCTCTTATGATAACTTGTTTAGATCTACAAACAGCGTGGTCATACACCAAGGGGGACTTGTATTACATAACAATGAAACGTGCTACTGAGATCCTGCATAGAACATCTTTAAGGTGATAGTTTATTGTACTATCAAAGGGTGGAACTGTCGAAGTCGTATAATTGGATGAACGAAAGTATATTGGTTGATATTGTCTTATTGGTCGATTGCACTCAGTATGCCACGCTACACATGGCATATTGCGATTGCTCGGTAAAATATGCACGCACACACTTGCATGACAACATTTAGTTATTTATGTAATTCATATTCATATTGGTTTCGTCACACTGTAATTTATGAGCAGATAGTATTTGGTTTATTATTAGTCTATATATATATATATATATATATATATATATATATATTGATTGTATGTACACTTCAGTGATATTCAAGGTTCAGGTTATAGGAAAGGTATCATGCCTAGTATCATATTAAAACCCTAATCATCAGCAGCTGTCCGGTTCCATCGGCGAAGAGATCGCACATTGCATACTTTAGTTATTGATATTAGGGTATAAACCTTTGTATGATGCTAGCTATGAAAGGAGCAGACCCCCTGGAGAGACGACCCCCACCTTTGGATTCCTTAGATTGAATCAGCCTATGACCTGTTTACCCTGGAGCCACCCTTTATCTGGACCTATAGAAGCAAGCTACGTCATCTCTATTGTTTTCTGTAACACTGACTGTGTATATATGATCATAGCTGTGCACCCAGCCCTCAGACTTCACTGATCACAGTATTCAAAAGGTGAATCACTGTCCAGGGGTGCCCGTGGTTAGCGCAGCGAGCGCAATACGATAAGAGTGCGGTATGTATGTAACTTTTGGTATTGGCTGTACTGTACTGTTCTTTATATTATGACAATGTATTTAATTGTTGACTATTTACATCTGCTAAAATAAAATCACTTTGTGCGTTAGAAACAATACAATCGCCTATGCAATGCTTATTTGAAAACGATAAAATTACTTTAATAATATGCTTAAGTATAACATTCATAGTATCCAAATTAAACATCCTGGGATCCTCTTTCACTTCATCCTCACTATCTGACTCTGAATTCCATTCCTGAGCAGAACTGAATGTTTGAGAGGATGGCCCTGGCCTCATTTCTTCCATATCTTCTGCTATATCTGTCCCATATTGTTCTCTGTTCTGGGACCTGAAACTCTTGCATCATTTTAACCATCCATGAAAAGAACTGCTTAAATTGTTCAGGGGGGGCAGGCTCCTCTACCATTTCCAGGGTGCATGACACACAACGGATCAGTACAATCTTTCAGTAAACTGCCATCACAAGCTGCACATATACGAATCTTCAGTTTATATTTCCTTTTTCCCTGCACAAGCTCCACAGAGGTACTGTAGACAATAGAAAAAAAGGAACAAAGTAACCTATCCCAAGAGTAACCTAAAACCCCTTTTTAAGGGGTTACCTTGGGGTGTCCTTCAGCTTTTTTTGGTTGGGCTCCTGGTTCATAGTGCACTTATCCAGGTAGCTGCTAGGCCCTGTAGCATCAAACACCAATACTGAGCCTCATAAATGGGCTGCAGCTGCTCAACACAGTGCCTGCTTTTGACATCAACAAAGTGAGCCTTTAGCAGATTAACTACCTCACCTGTTTTCATCCTGACAGGTGAGGTAAACGAGGAATAGCCCTGCCGTGCGCGCGCTCGTGTCCTCATATGCACGCACGACTTCCAAGTGTGCACGCCCGCCGGCAGTCTCGCTAAACGTCAAAGAGGCAGACCTGTCCGGCACTTGCCCTGCTGGTGCTGTCCTCCACACAGCCAACTCAGAGGAAAGCCAGAAAAACCTCCAGCTCTCTCGAATAAAATAAAAAATAAAACAACAAACACTCACTATACTACCTGTTCTACACACTGCTGAGACAGAAAGAAAAGACACTGAGGAAGAGGAGGAGCAACCTTATATAGGAGCCAGGTGGGACAAAATTCTTCATGTCTACACTAGCTGATTAGGGATTAACCCATTGTAAGGGTTGCCATGGAGTAGGGAAAGGAAAAAAAAGATAGCTTACCGAGATCAATTACTACAACAGATTAGAGACATAGAAACCACTCATAAATCCACTATGTCCGAATCCACATCAACGCAGCTGACGGAGGCGAGGATGGCGCTTAAAAAACTACTGTATGATAAGGTTAAACTGGACTTTCATAGGTGCCCGTCCCTGCTTTTTCAGTGGGGGAATAGACCCGATGCCATGCTGGCAAAGGCGCTCCGCCAACAGAGGGCCAGGGCCTATACCGCCACGATTAAGGATAGTGGAGGCCGAGATCACAATCTCACCTCAGAGATAGCCGCAACTTTCTATGCCTATTACTCCAAACTATAGAACCTTAATGACCATGACTGCAAAACAGTCCCAGATCTCTTCCTATCTAGAGAGCATAAACTTTCCCCACTCTCTCGAGTTCAAATAGAGACATGCTGGAACAACCCTTTACTGAGGGGGGAATTGGTAGAGGCAATCAAATCCACGCCGTTGGGCAAGAGTCCTGATGGTTTCTAAATCTCGTGTTCTAAAACCTTCAAGGATACCCCTGATGGTCACAGCCTTTAATGCTATCTTTTCAGATTCATTCTTCCCCATACAAACTCTAGAAGCACACATTACAGTGATTCCCAAAGAAGGGAAAGACCTGACCCAGTGCCGATTTATAAGCCTTGCTGAACGTGGACATCAAGTTATACACAAAGCTAATAGCAAATAGACAAAAACTCATGCTCCTGGACCTGGTCCACTCTGACCAAGTGTCATATGTCCCAGGCCAAGAGGCGCTGGACAATACCACAAGGGTAATAGGTAATAGACTCACGTTCAGCAACGCCGTCCATATAATTGTCCACTGACATGGAGAAGGCCTTCAACCGGGTGAGTTGGTCCTTTATGAGACGTCTCCTTGAACATATGGGCCTACTATCCACTATCCCCTCTCATATTTGTTTTATGTATGGAGGCTCTTGCTAGAGCCATCAGGGCTAATCCGGACGTCTATGGAATCCAGATAGGCGACATGGAACACAAACTTGCCTTATTTGCAGATGATCTCTTGGCTGTGACACCCAACCTTAATCTAGTCAGTGAATTTTAACATTTTGGATCCTTATACAACTATAAAATTAACTACAATAATTCAGTAGCTCTTAACCTCACTGCCCTGACCTCTATAGTGGAGGGTCTCCAGCATGCCTTCCCTTTTGTTTGGCACCCCTCCCAATTTAGTTATTTGGGTGTGTTGCTCTTTAAGGATCTTTCCCGCATGTTTGATCTAAACTTTAAACCAATATTGGTCTGTCTCCTGGCTGATTTGAGAGAGCGACAGAAAAAAGTTTCTCCTGGATAGGACAGATCAACATTAAAATGAATGTGATACCTCAACTCCTTTACCTCCTGCAGACATTACCAATCCATGGCCCTGATGTTTGGTTCCATGACTAACAACGCCTGACGCGTGACATTGTCTGGAGTGTGAGACACCCCAGATGTAGGCACCTGGGAGGCCTACAACTCCCTCACTTTCCCTTATTATAATGCTGTGATATTGAGTAGGATCATGGAATGGACTAACTCGTCAGCAGACACACAATGGGTACATATTGAAAAATTCTCTCTTCCCTCCCCGGGCACGACACTCCCTTGGCTCACTAGTTTGCCCACGGTTCTTCATCCCACCATATCAAGGTGGTCTAAACTTAGATCCCTCATCTGTTTCTTCTCCAATCTCATCATTAACTTCCGTTCCATAATCCAGCATTTCTGCCGGGTACCGCAACAGCAGCATTCAAACTCTGGTTGCAGGCAGGGTTTTATCGTGTCAGATACCTGGTGATTGCAGATGAGGTGCTTCCCTTTGTAGATATCCAGTCTAAGTGGGAGCTACCCGATGCGAAGATTTGGAAGTTACTTCAAATTAAACATTTACTGAGATTGGGACTCCCTAAGGAGCACATCACTAGGAAGCTTACAGATTTTGAGACATTATGCTGTATGCCACGCTGTCCGCCCCATATTCTTTCTATCCTCTACAAGTTTCTGGTAGAACACTTGTTCAGCTCCAAGCAAACGTTCACTAGTGAATGGGAAATTGACTTAGGGGCAGAGATTTGAGAATCCGACTGGGCGTCATTTTTTGAAATGACACGCTTGCCCATCCAGTGTCTTGATTGTAGAAACCCATTACAAAGTCCTTATTAGGTGGTACAGATGTCCCGCACACGTGGCTAAAATTTATCGTGGGGTCTCCAGTTCCTGCTGGCATTGTATCCAAGGGCATTGTATCCAAGGGCATTGTATCCAAGGGCATTGTATCCAAGGGCTTGCCCCCCCCCCCCCGCTTCATGTTTGGTAGGACTGCCCTGTATTGCAACCCTTCTAGTCTCAAGTGTTAACTCTCACAGAAACTCTATCATGCTTCAAAAAAATCTTCTTTAATTCCCTTCTGAATTATACCAGTCCAATGGAGATCTAGAAACGTACAACACCATTTGGGGCTCCTGGTTAGCATTCCCAGACTCAGAATTCTCGACCCTGTCTGCTGTACCATCACCCTAGCTGGGTATCTATACATCTCCAAGTCTCTAAAGGTTTTTCTGTTATTCCAGTGGTTCTCTGACAGGCAACTCAATGGGTTTGGAAAGATACTGGTACCTAAATATTCAGCACCCCCCTCTCCTTACCATACCCATTCTATTTCTGTCTATCTGTTGCCCGGTATGAGGTTATAAGATTCAGATACACTTGGCTGCTGTTAAGTTTTCATGTCTCCATACTGGGCTGGTGCCAATATGCTTTTAAATTATGTGCCAAGTAATGTTATTTGAATTGTGCTTCAGTGATGACCAGTCTGTATGTTTTTCAAAACCCAGAAAAATTTGAGAAGATTATATATATATATATATATATATATATATATCTATAATATAAATGTCTAGTGGCGTGTGTTAGTCTGTGTGTGTGAAAAAAATAAAACCAAGCTGCAGCGTCACCTGCTGGGCGGAGTTATACACTGACCTACTAAATTCTTAGTGTGTGTGGGGAAAAAAAATTCAGAAAGGGCTGAAATTTGGTATACTAAGATGTTTTTAATTTGTTAAAAGTGTTTATAAACATTTTAAAAATATATATATATATTTCTTGAAGGAGAAGTGACAGTTGGGAGTGGTTGGTGGTTGCCGGGGTTGACAGTGGGGAGTGGTTGATGGTTAAGGCCTGGGCTATGGCCCAAATGCATGACAAGAACCTTTTTAACACCTCAAGTAGCTTGATTTGACTAGAATGCATGAGTATCATGCACGGGTTAACTTGTCTACTATATATATATATATATATATATATATATATATATATATATACATACATACATACACACACACACGTTAACCCGTGCATGATACTCATGCATTCTAGTCAAATCAAGATACTTGGTCTTAAAAAGGTTCTTGTCATGAATTTGGGCCTAGCCCAGGCCTCCTCAGGGGAAGATCGTTACTTCCCGACGCAAGCGCCCTTTTTAATGTGTGTTCATGAGGTAAAATTACCTCACGAAAATGAGTTTGAGCCCTCAACTCGTAAATTTAGCCTTTACTACCCCTCCCACGGGGGGAAGGGGGGATGATGGAAGTTAACTGACTTGACTATTCTAATTTTTTTGTCAAATAATGTCAGTATACCAAATTTCAGGTCAATTGGATAAGCCCTTTCTGAGAAAATAGTTTTTTCCACACACACACGCCTCTACACATGTGTGTTCATGAGGTAAAATTACCTCACGAAAATGAGTTTGAGCCCTACCAAATTTCAGCCCTTTTTTAAAAAAATTTTTCCACACACACTGAAGAATTTAGTAGGTCAGTGTATAACTCTGCCCAGCAGGTGGCGCTGCAACTTGGTTTTTTTTTTTCACACACACACACACACAGACGCCACTAAGCATTTATTTATATATATATATATATATATATATATATATATATATATATATATATATATATATATATATATATATATATATAATCTAAGAAATGTGCTACTTCACTGAACTGGAAGGTAGAAACTGAATCACATTACAAGCAGCACCAGACCTGTTCTCCACCAACTCTGAGCTGGTGCAATCATTTTGCTCCCACTCGACTCGCGAAAATGTCTATGTGCCCTTCCATAAAGCACCCATACCCATAAAAAAAAAAGGATAATCTCCACTCCTTTGTATTATTTTAATATTCTTGCTCTTAAAAATGAAATCTAATTTTTGCACTGCTCTGCAAGATTAGGTCCACTTACTTCTAAACAAGGAAATCCCTCACTCTGCCCAATTCCTTTCATTGGTCAATGTAAACTTCTGCTGCTTCATAAATCAATGTAGAAGATAGGCATAAAAGATAATCTAGTAGAAGTAAAAAATAAATAAATAAAAAAAAATAAGAAATATTAGAGACGTAAAGGAGTAAGCCATTAGTGTCTATGGTAGTGCTACTGCTTTGTTGGGCAGTGTAGGCTTTTGATTTGAAAAGTCAATTAACATCCTGCCATGTTTTCTTTTATAGATGCCTGAGAATTAAAAGGCTTGAGGGGTAAATGTATTAAGCTGAGAGTTTCCGGTGGGTTTGAAGAGTGGAGATGTTGCCTATAGCAACACAACAGATTCTAGCTGTCATTTTGTAGCGTGTACTAAATTAATAACTAGAATCTGATTGGTTGCTATAGGCAACATATCCACTTTTTAAACCTGCAAAAAACTTTCAGCTTGATACATTTACCCCTTGGGAGTCCCGCTAGGAGAACCTGAGATACTCAAATATGAGTTTATTGATGCAGTCTGAACTTTAGGTTTGCTTTGGGAGCTAGGCAGAAGTGGTTTTAGTCAGAGACTACAACACTGTATACCAAGTGCTAGATACTTTGCTATTCAGAAAAGGTACATAGTAATTTGCAAATGTAATCAACAAGATGAACGCAGAACTGTGATGCTGGCCCATGTCAAGTGCAATGTGTTCCAATTTAGCTGGTGGATCTCCCATGTCCCATCTGAACCCAAACATGCTCAATTGGATTAAGATCTGGTGATAGAGGACACTACATTAAAGATAAATTTACTGTCATATTCTTAGAACCATTCCTGGAATTTATCTTTGAGAAAAAACAAACAAAACCCATTTGAAGATAAATACACTGCTGCTATAATAATCAATGACATTTAAATAGCTTGTCAAATGTTCTCTACTTCTATCAAGGACCTCGTTGTGTGCAAATACTCCCATGCTCTTGCACGATCACAAAAGCTGGGCACACATTGAAGAATTGTTCAGACCGACGTGTTATCTCAAACGATTGTACCTACAACTGAAGGTCCGATCAGTCTGACGATTCATGCATACACACTACACACGATTTACCTTCAGATCTGTGCTCTTCATCTGGTCCTCTAGTCCAGAGAATGACAGCACAATATTCATTCATTCACTAATGTCACATTGTCACACTGGTTAAAAGTTATAGCTATAGCTATCCACATGTCCTAACAAATTTCGTTAGCTTCTGTGACTCTGAAATAAAATATTCTGTCTCAGAACAAACAAATGAATTATTCCTTCTAGAGCACTCTCTACATTTATTCACTTTGACATTTAGTGCCAACATCGGCTGAAAAGAGCCCGACTCTGTAAACTCTATGGAGATCGTCAGCGTGCGTGCATACACACTACATGATAGTTAGGCGATTGATCGGAAAAAAATGAACGGTACGACCAACCAAATGAGACGATAACCGTCTATTTGGGCAGACTTTCGACCATGGTGTCACTACACACACTGACCCGACTTTCGAACGAGCGGTTGTATGTCGGCTGGTTGAGCCGATTTTTGGACAAAAACCCTGTAATGTGTGCCCAGCTTAAAGCCTGCATCTGTGACAGCTGGTGGAATGATCCATGGACTTTTAATTTCATTTGGTTGTAGGTTATTTTGATCATGACCGACCCACTCATTCCATTATACTGTTGTGGGTAAAAACCCATAACAGTTTTGCTGATGATACACATTCCAGATAGGTCAAAGTACTTTATTGCTGCTACCATTACGAATATATATGTAAATAGCACATTTTGTAACGCATTAATCCTTAGCTAGGGCACCAAGTCAACGGTATCCCATCCCAAGTCTTATTTGTATTGCCTAAATGGCCTTAACCATGGTTGTCCAACCCGCGGGCCGCATGCGGCCCAGCCTGCCTGTAAATGTGGCCCAGCAGGAGTTTTGGTTGTGGCAAGGGGGCAGCGCTGAAAAAAAAAATCCTGCAAAAAATAAATAAATAAAAAACTTACCTTGCGGTCACGTCAGCTGGCGCTCCGGCTCTCTCCCTGGTCTCCTCCTCAGTGTGGCGCTCGCAGTGAATGTCGGGGGTGAGGTCATCACACCCGACATCCATTGTGTAGCGCAGCACAGAGGAGTCACCCGCGCGAACTATCAGCAGCAGTGAAAGATTATCCAGTATCTTATTATTGTTATTTTGAATTTGGACTTTCTGCACCATGCAAATATGAACTAGCTGTGTTCTCTGTATGTATCTAATATAAATATTAAGAAATAGATGTATTTTATATATTTTAAACCATTTTATATGTGCAGTGCTGAGTAGGGTGAAAATATCACCCACTGCTACCCTCATCGGAGGCTGCTCTATGAGCCATTTTTCCCGCCACCCTATCTTTAAATCTCTGTAGATTTCTATTAGTCCTCCTAATACTACCTATATCGGTGACCATTTCAAACTGGTCAATAAAAAAAATGATTCATGGGTGCAGAAAGCGAGGAAAAAAACGTTTTTGGCATTTAATTCCCCGAACCCCACTAAGGGGTAGATGCAGGTAAGTTAAATTGTAGCTGGTTATGGGACTACTGCTTTAATCATGATTCTGCAACAGGTTTCCTAACTCTTACTAACTTCATTTCCAAGTAAGTTTAATATGTTAACTATGTTTTCTATGGTTTTTTTTGATGATCAGCTATCGTTAGTGTTAGTGTATTTTATGTGCGGGCCAAACCAACTTGTCGTCTTCCAATGTAGCCCAGGGAAGCTAAAAGGTTGGACACCCCTGGCCTTAACCATCAGGCTAAGGCATAACATTTATTGATGAAAGGAGGAACACTGTTTGATTCTAAATGGCCATTTTAATTTATTTCAAAATGAGCCTGGGCCAGCCCTAGCTGTGGCAGTTGAGATCATTTACACCTTCAGGTTGTTTTCAGGCTTGTAAATGAATTGGCTAAAGTACATGAGTAATCCATGCAATAAGTCTCCCTCTACCTTCACTATTGTCTGTGCCAAGAAGTTTGAGTAACTATGTACAGTTTAATTGTTACATGTTTTATGCTATTCTCAAAAGCGCTTACTTTGCAGATTGGAGAACGATTACCTGGACCTTCCCTAGATGGTGCAGTTTGTTCATTATGCTTAAGTTTTGTGTTAATTTAAATCTGCATTAATGTATAATTGATATGTTTAGAATATGTCCTGTAGCTGTGTTTATATCTGAAATAAAAAAAGTGAAAATAAAATAAATTGGGGTTCTGGACTGCTGACTGCCATTCTCAAACCCAGTACTGTGCTGTATACACTAAGCGTTGATGGAACTGTTGAACAATGAAATGCTTCACTCTAAGGAGATTAAATTCAGCACTATATTACCGGAACAGTCCACGAAGACACATCAACCCCTCATTTTTAGTTGTGCCCCATAGGGGTGTGCAGGAAAATTAGCAGCGATTCCTTACTGTAATAGCGTGCAATGTGCATGGTCGTAAATAAAGGAAATGTTGCTACTAATTGAATCTCTCCCTTTGAGTATTACTTAGATTATAAATAGAAAAGAAATGGAACATTCTTCAGGATTCAGAGCTACAGTTTATTTGTGGATGAAAGTAAGTGACTAAGGATATTCGATGGACTGCCAAAGAAGTATAGCAGCATTGAGTGAGCAACAAGTAATTCTGTAATTCAGGAAAAGTTAAGCAAACACAATTCACCTTCCATTTCAACCCATTACAATAGTATTAATAAAAGTATGAAAAAGTGTATACATTTCTGATAGCTTCCCATGAGCACAAGTGACACAAGGAAACGTAAAATGCACAGTTCGGATTTGTGCTAGTACACCTGCATTAAATATAATAAGTAGATGACAACCATATTTGTCTATAGTTACTGATGAATGCATTATTTACAAACTAGAGGGGGATGCAATAATCTGCCATTGTGTTTCATAGTGTCTACAGAAAGCAGGGAACCCACCCCCAAAACACTGTAATTTATGTCCAACAAGTAGGAAAGTGGGAAGAAACTATTAACAGTCTACAAGGAGAAACAACAAGTGGACAGTATACTGGTCTCCTTCCATAGGCTTGTGAGTAATTGATCTAAAGAACAAGTAAAGTAATAAATTGACATTGATATTATATATCAAATGCTGTGTATTACTGAACTGAATAATATATCTGACAAAACTGAAGTGTTTATAGTTCCACACTTCCACTTCTCTGCAGCAGAGTGTGATTGACAGCACAGCAGACTTGCTATGCAGAAATGCACTGTGTGGATTAGTGCAATCATGCACAGGGATGGGACCAGTGATGTGAGCATAACAGACTGCAGCAATAGTCTTAACCTTCTACCCATGGCAACATGTCCTAATTATATGGAGGGCTTCAGGTGTCTATAATGGAGTGGGGATGTAAAGAATCGCCTTCATTCAGTGCCTAAGGAATGTCATTATTTTCCAGGACTTATTTGATAGCATAAAATCTTAAATCCACAAACTGAATTCTAATGCAAAAATGAAGAGAGAAAACACTGCAAAATAGAGTTCAACACTTTCAAAATCACTGCTGTCAGTGCTAACATCTTTCAAACACTTTATACAGGTCTGGGAGGTTTGCCAGCTGCAAGATACTTCCATCTTCTGCAAACGGTTTGGGAGGCAACAAGTGTGTCCTGAAGAATTTATACAAAATGTGTTCGGTTGTCCATCGCCAGGAAGTAGGATTTAGTCCTGGGTCCTTGTCCTACAGATAATAAAGATAATGTCATGAATTGTGTATGAACACAATTTACAAGTTTAAAGCAGTCATATATATTTTTTGCTTCACTAAATCACATTGCATGCATTTGAGATAGAAATTGGTAGTATGCTTAAACAAAACAAAATAATAATCTAGGTTCTTTTATACTTGCATTAAGGTCACAAGGAGTCCTGTCTGTATACCATGAGAATAATGTGTGCATTTACAAGAGAGCAATGTATAAATATAAAATAAAAAATCATATCTACATTGTCAATTGTGAACTTCGACAAACGGAGAACTGAGGAACCACATTAAAGTTGATCTAGGAAACAATATAGATAGATTTGAATTGATAATATTCCCAACCTATGACTCCTTTCACTTTTCTATAAAATGTTCCCAAAACTATTCTCTGCATTAATTATTATGACATGGGGCAGTTATATTGCTTGTTCCCCAGAATAATAATGTAACACTACCTACACCAGTGATGGGCAACAGGTGGCCCTAGGGTCGTTTGTGGCCTTTCGAGCCTTCAACTCTGCTTGTCGGCAATGTCGGGACCACGCAGGTTAACTAACAGTTAACCTGCCTGGTCCCGAAATTGCGGCTTTAAATTTGAATTCAATCAGGTCGCATTGACAGTGGTGCCGGAGAGCTAGCCAGTCGGAAGGAGGTGCTGTCATCTTTCTGCCTCCATCGGATATCTGCAGAATCGTTTTGGAGGCAAGTCTGCCAATATTGATGTAGTTTTTTTCATGAAATCGTTCTTTTCTTGCAGGTCTTCTCGCTGTTGGATTTTTCATCGTTGCGGAAGCGATTACCACCGATTTTAATTACGGGTATAGAAAGGTGTGCGTTTATGTATGTGTTCATGTATTGACTTTTGGGGAAGTGGGGCACATGTTTGTAAATTACTTCTTTTTATTTTAATTATAAATTAAAATGCCAATCATCATCATCATCATCATCATCAAGATCATTATGAGCGAAATCTTGCCATGATTTCACTCCTCTCTATTCTATACACAAAACAAGCGTTAAATAAAACAGTTGGCACATACATATCTCTAAGCCACACAAACATCTTGCTGATGCCTGCTACTATACACGGCCCGAAATTTAGACAAACTTCAGTATGGTAAAAAATAGATCTATTGTCAGGTAAAAATCTTTGAACTACTGAATGGTTTTGTCCTCTAAAAAAAAATCGACCCACATACCTCCGTACTGGCAGACTCCTGTTCTATGTACTGCTTTCTTAGAGAGTAAAACATAGAACATTCTTTGCTAAAGCTTTGAAAACATTCTCCCTCATCATCCCAGTTCACCTGCATAAAAGAGAAAATGAGAAATTGTGAAAAATCTGACCCAAAAGACACTGTAGCCTAAAAAAATAAAATAAAAAAAATATATGAAATAAAACATGTTCTTGCTTGATTGTGCATAGAACAGGGAAAAGTACATTAGCTAGACATTGTTTCTTTCTAACCTCCTGTTCAATGCAAAAGCAAACTTAGGAGGTTGGTTTTCCCAGTTTGCCTGCTCCCTGACTGTATAGAATACATTTATACCCTACTCTTCATCCCTTTTTTTTTTTTTGACACTCGAGGTCTATGTGCCTGTCACCCATTAGAAATGATAAACCCGGTGCATTGGGGGGTATGGATATTTGTGCCCTCTTTAAAAGAAGGATCCCTTCAATCTCTAAATCCGCAGAGCCATAAGCAATCTGGCCCCCTCTTTGCCGAAACTAGGAAGCGCCCTCTATTCCCTGACCTCTAGAGCCATAAGGCAAGGAACTTCAGGCCCACCTTTGCTTTACATACTACTTGTGCATTTAAATAATTTAAAATACCTATGATTAGTATTGTATATTTTTGGAGTTTTGTATATTTTCTTACTATTAAAATGTAATACAGGTTCGAGCTATACTTAAACAGACTGAAGAACCTGTGGTATACCTTGTGGTTACACATAGCATAAGTTGCGAACCTAGGAACTAGACCATGTCTGCAAGTTGTTATAGTGGGGGACTAGTAGCAAACAAGAATAAGAATGGTGAGAGGACTGTAGCAGGAGAGAAGGTGATGGGGCAGGCAGAAATAATGGCTCTCTTAACATTTAGTTTGCCTTGAGACTTTATGGAAGCTTGCAAAAATGGTGCACTAAAATGTAAAAAAAAAAACCATACATTCTCCTCTTAATACTAAAACTAGACAAATGCAAAAGGTAATGTGCACTTTAAAATGTAGTGTTAAATTGAACACATAATGGATATTAACAGCCACAAATGAAATTTGAACAATTTATGGGGAAACAAAATTAACATTGCAAAGTTAATATCAATATGACATTTATACTAAACATTGAACCTGTTTTTCAACACTCTGAGGTATAGGCAGGATGCTGAAATGAAAAGCTGTACAATAAATCACTCTACCCCTGAAGTGTTTTGCAAGACTTTCTAATCGGGACTTGTGAAATACATCAACTATTTTCTAAATATTAAAAATAATAAAAAATTCAATATGAATCTTGCCTTGAATATTTTGAAAAAAAAAAAAAAAAAGCAAGAGGTGGTCATTTTAATTAGGCTATCCAACTCTGTGATTTTTACATTTATTTAGCAAACCAAACTTAGCAACTTTGCTGCTAGGAGAAACCCCTGCCCCCTCAAACCCCCCCCCAAAAAAAAAACAGACAAGAAACCTCTGCATTACCTCAGTTGCTAACCGCAAAATGAACAGTGGCAATCCTTCCAGAGGTGGGATGTAGTTATCTATTAAGAGTGGCAGTCCTGTAAGGTTTCCTTCCTGTGAACAAACCAGTTTATATTTATACTTTTTAAGTATTGTCTACAGATTTTAGATCATTGTTAGTGTAGTCTATATTTTGAGAGAAATCTCTTAAATCTTGTTTTGTGAAGAACTCAAGAGATTTGTGTAAAATGTCAATAATTTCTGGACATTTTTTAACTGTATTTTCATAACAGAATATATGAATTAAATAAAGAGTTTGTGGTTAGAAATGGCAAGTTAAATCTTAACATTCTTTTTATTAACTAGGTGGTAGCACTGATCAACAGTGACCAATGCAGAAATGTATTAAGTTATTTTAATGGAATTCCAATATTTTGCCTGTGTGGTCCGATAATGACTTCATCACTTCATTTCATAAAAATGTACATATTTTAAAATAACATCACTACTAGAGGAATACGGATATGGAGAATGGCTAGAGAACCATCATTTACCACCAGCAGCGCGATCATACTTGCCAACTCTCCCGGAATGTCCAGGAGACTCCCGCATTCTGTGGAGAGTTTCACGGACTCCCGGAAGAGTGTGGCAATCTCCCGCATGTGGCAGAATTCTGCCCACTTCCTAGTGAAGTGGGCAGACTTAGGTCCAAAACGCCCTACTGTCAAATGACGCAGTTGCGTCATTACGTCACAGGGGCAGGGCCAAAATGATGCAAATTTTGTAGCTCCGTCCCCATCACGCCCACCTCCCCCCGCAGGCTCCCGGAAGCCAACTTAATAAAGTTGGCAAGTATGAGCGTGATGGCACACTCTATATCTTTACAACCATGTAGATTAGAGGGTTTTAAGCTATCAAATCTGCTCTCAGGCATCTTCAACTGTGCATTTTTCCCACAGAAGCTCTAGCAGACATCACTAGTTTAACCCATCATACTGTATCCTGCTATGGTAATAAGTTATCCAATTGTCCATTGGGGTAGGGGAAGGGGAGATCCACAAATAATGCAGTCCTGTTGAAGGCCAACAATAGGTTTGACAACTACTACTGGAAAAGACATCCAAGTGCATAGATACTTTATAAGTTTTTCAGGCACTCTTGACAGAAGCCAGGTAGAAGTTTTTCACACTCTATAGCTGCTCCAGCTCACCTCATCGATTTCAAGAGAGAAGTAATCCTTCAACATTTCTGACTTTTTCTGCAGGAACTGAACAATATATTCCGCAAGACTTTCTTTAGGGCCATCTTCTTCTGTCCACCCGCTCTCAGGAATGTCCAAAGCCAGCATTGCCAAGTCATATATTGGAGCAGATTCCTAACAGATGTGAAAACATTAGACCACTTTGACTTGTCCTTTCCAAAGTTATTCTGCATATATTTATAGTAGGTTTAATCCTTATATTCTGCATTTAACCAAAATACTTCTATGTACACATATACATATGGTATACACCCAAATAGTAAAGTTATGCTCAGAAAATAAATATATCCCAGTAAACACAAGTACATCCAATTCATCTTCAAACGCAAAGGACACTTATAAGAGCCTACAATTTCATGCACGGAACAGGGAGGGGAGGTGGAATCTGCACGGAGTCAATGTACAGTAACGGCATGTCAAGTTTGAGTACACACAGCAATGCCAGATTCAACGTTTGGGCATCTTTAAGGTACGTGTTTTTCTGTTGTATTAGATTGCACCAGCTACAGGGCCGACCCATATTCAACAAGAGACATTTCATCAGAGCTGCTCCTAGTTGAATATATACGTGCGTATGCCGAATTGCGTGCCTTTAAAATTTTTTTTTACAAATATAAAAAATAATAATTTATGTTCACTTTGCGTGCCTTAATGAATCAGGCCCATGTCATAAAACGTTCATCTGCGTTGAGGATCTGCATTTTTGTAGCCTTGTAAAATTACTCTTTTGTATGCTTTACTGAAAATGTATTAAATAAACAAACACAAAAACAACTTAGCGAGGGAGAGGGCTCTTAACAAAAATCATGATTACTGAAAATTGGATGTGTTTGCAAACATTGAATACAATATAAGCTTTGCTGGCACTTTTCATTTTTAAAATATCTGTAATGATAACTTACGGATAATCTCATTACGCCAAAGTTCCCAAAATCATAAATAAGTATTTGATAGAAGAGTTCCTGGCTGCAGAAGGAAAAATAGTTTCTATTAAATTAAAAATATTTGTTACAATTGTTTCAATATGCTTAACAAATATAACATTATCTGTACAGATAATAACCATTTAGGACATTTTCAAAATGAATGATATGTAATTTGTACAAGCAGACAAGCGTAAATAAATGCTCTTCTTGTCAACACTCAACTACAAGCCACTTAATTAAGCTCAATAGGAACTCAATGACAAAATTATCGGGAGAGAAGAGGAGAGAAACTCCCTTTCTCCCTTTACGCTTTACATAGGTACAACATTACTCTGTTCTACCCATGATGTATTTATGTATGGACAGATGCAGCTGTTTGTTCTTAGCTGCAGATGAGTATCCCCAATACCAAATTATGGCACAGGCCAAAAATGCTAGATTTCTTGCATTCTCTCTTTAAGCTTATATCAATATCCATTAATACAACAACAGACCCCTCACAATTTTTGTGGTTTTGCAATATCTCAGAAAATCTCAACTGGGTGACACGCGGCTGAACCGGTGGGTTAAATATGAATGACGGTAAATAAGAAAACAGGAAATGGTCATATTTTCTTAAATATTTACATAATTCATGACCCATATACAAATGATGGTTAACTTATTACCTGTTTTGTGCAGGTAATATCTTTGTATGACATTCTGGTATGAATAATTCTTGACTACAAATGTGTTTTGAAAAGGTCATAAAAACTCATTTGAATTTACACAAGAATTTTGGTGTCGACATCACAGTGGAAGATTGGTTGTTGGTACCAGAAGCTGAAAACGTCCTGTAAAGCTAAATGTTTTGTTCACTTTTGGGAGTCGATTTCATATTGAAAAGTGTTCCAGCAGACTCATTCTGTCCCAGGAAACAGAAATCTGATCATTAGTATTATTTTCTATTGTTTAATCCTTTTGACCTTATAAGAAACGATCATCAAAAATATCTTTGTATGCAAATTTTAAGAATTGTTTTTTGTATTTTAAGCATTGTGGTTTTATTCTCCATATTAAACACCTAATAAATTCATATCTCTGTGTTCTTACAAATTCATTCGGTATTCGAAAGCCACACAGCTGAAACAGTGGGCATTATTTGGTGTATGATATCTCTGGGTCAGGGGACATCGTTTGCTTTATTTTCGATATCTCTGGTTAAAATAAGTTTTGAAACATTAGTTTAGATGAAGGGAGAACAGAAGTCTTCCTGAGTAAGAGTGTCGGCTCTTCAAAAAACTTTGTTGGTGGCTTGGTTGATGAGGAAAACAGTATTGTTAGATGGACAAGAGGAATTTTAATCATTTTTAAACTGACCAGATGTGTGTGTGTGTCGCTTATTAAAAAACAGTAGTCACGAGGATAGGCGAGTGCTGGGTAATGACCTAAGCCGATAATGGCAACTGGACTATTCAACCATCTAGAGAAATTATTGTGAGGAGGTACAAGATATCCCTATTTAAACACCTAAAAATGCTGATAAAACATTAACCCTGGGGAATTGGAGATCTTTCTCAAATCCCACAATTAAGGAATGGTTTGCGTCTACAGACTGAACTTTGGCAGCGATAGATACCCAAGTTTTGTACCACATGGTCTCAATGGCTTCTGTTTAAAGATTCACCTTCATTTAACGCATACGCTACCTTGTAACTTCTGCCCACCCAAGAATGGATAAAAAGTGACCCCTCCATTTGACACTGGCAGGGAAGATCCGCCCCCCTCTCCTCTCACCCTCTACACCCCACTGCCCTCGCTCCCCTCTATTACCTTCCACAACACTTTACTGTTTTTAGGTTTCGTTTTGTAGATATTTGTTATTTTTTGGTCTTGTTAGCTTTTCTTGTGAACCAAATTTTGTTTAAATATTTGCTTGTATGAACTCTGTACTGTTGGATAAATCTCTCCCAATATATTCTTACAGTTTTGCAAAATAAAGAATATATATAAAAAAATTAAAATAAATTAGAAACAAATCTTATTTCCTCTGCAGTTGAACTCAAATGAGAAAATTAGCAGAAAGTAGTAAAGGGATACCCTTTTGACAATTTGTAATGTTATAGCGCAGTTCAATTAAAAGTTAAATGAAAAATAATCAGACAACATGGTTTAGTTCCTTAGAGCTTGCAAGTGCATGAAGAGCTGTATTTGCCACTGATCACAGTTGTCCTTACCTCAACTTTGTGGTATTTAAAAGATAGAGTTTTGTTTGATACTGAGCCAGAGCCCATTGTGGGCTGACACAGCCTACAAAAGAGTGATTGCGTAGCACATCCTGGAGGCCTGCAATAAATGACAAAATTATTGAAAATAGAGACTGGGTTGCTACACACACTGGTGCACAAGAACAAAGAACAATCCTATCATCTATGTTGTCACACGGTCAGCATTGATCTCAAAACACAGAAGGAACTGGCAGATTTAACAATGAATTTTAACTGAAAGAACAAGAAACATTTTAGCAAACTAGTGGAAAAAAACAAAACAAAAAAAAGCATCTCTAGCGTTATGTGGATTTTTTCACTCACCATAAAATCCATTTCTCCAAGTCCATTGGGGGACATTGACACATTAGGTACAGAAAGTGGAATTGGAGCTAGGGCATTTTAAATCAAACTGTTGAGGTACAGCTTCTCCCCTACTATGCCCCTCCCATGTGAACCATCTACAGTTTTATAACAAAGTCGAGAAGAGAGGGCCTAACCTGGCATAACAACAACATGCCAAGGACATAAATAAGTAACATTCAGAGCAAAAATGGATTTTATGGCGAGTAAAAGAGGATTTATGTACTTACGTTAAATCCGTTTCTCTGATTCCGTCTGGGGGACACTGCTTACCATGGGGTTGTGGAGGGGAGCCTGGGAGTTGGCACCTAACTAGTTAATTTAGTACTGCTGGCAAACCCCTCCCCTCTACAAACCCCCTGCCTCTTCCTGTCCAGTTAGTTTTAACAAGCCCAAGATAAAAAAGGGCAGTCACACAAGAACACACAGAAGAAAACAGAAGGGAGGGATCGCAGTGTCCCCCAGACGGAATCAGAGAAACGGATTTAACGTAAGTACATAAATCCTCTTTTCTCCTTCATCCGGTCTGGGGGACACTGCTTACCATGGGGACGTTCTAAAGCAGCCCCCTAAGGGTGGGACTACTCTGAAAGCCCTGCTCGTAAAGCACTACGAGCAAAATTTGCATCTGCAGAGGCAAATATATTAAACTGGTAAAATTTGGTAAAGGTGTGGACAGAGGACCAGGTGGCTGCCCTGCAAAGCTGGTCCGCAGAAGCTCCATTTCTTGCTGCCCACGAGGCCCCCACCGAAGCTTGCCTGATGGTAGACGTAATCCATCTGGCGATGGATTGTTTTGAGGCTGGCCAGCCTCTCTTATTAGCGTCATAAAGAACAAACAGTGAGTCAGTTCGTCTAATCTGGGAAGTTCTTTTAACATAAATGCAGAGAGCTCTAACCACATCCAACTTTTTCATCGATTGCTGATCCGTATGAGAAGTGGATGAGGAAACCGGAACAATTATTTCCTGGTTTAGATGAAAAGCCGAAACTACCTTTGGCACAAAGGAAGGAAGGGTTCTTAACACCGCTCTGTCCTTGTGGAACACCAAATAAGGTTCCCGACAGGACAGGGCTCCTAATTCAGAAACTCTGCGAGCAGAGGCAATAGCCAGAAGAAAAAGGACCTTCCAGGTCAAACACTTCAAATCCGCCTTGTTCAAAGGCTCGAAGGGGAGTCCCTTGAGCATGTCCAGAACCAGATTGAGATCCAGTGGAGCTGTAGGAGGGACATAAGGAGGCTGTATATGGAGAACTCCTTGGAAAGAAGTCCTAATGTCTGGTAAGTCAGCCAACTTCGTATGGAAAAATATCGAAAGGGCTGAAACCTGAACCTTTAAGGAGCCTAATCTAAGGCCTGCTTCTAAGCCATGCTGAAGGAAAGCTAACAAGCGAGGGAGGCGAAAGGAGGACGAGTGGTATGTCCTACTTTCACACCATCTAATATATGCCTTCCAAATCCGGTGATAGATGCGAGATGACACTGGTTTCCTAGCTCGCATCAACATTTAAATTACACTGGAAGAAAACCCTCTAGCCCTCCAAAGGCTGGCTTTAACAGCCATGCCGTTAAATTGAGCTGATGTAAATTCTGGTGATGTAATGGACCCTGAAGAAGAAGGTCGTGATGATACGGAAGGTGGAATCCCGGACCTTCCGCCATAGATATTATTTCTGCGAAACACACACGCCGTGGCCAGAAGGGGGCTACCAGAATTACTGGTAGGGAACCCTGTCGAACTCGTCTGAGGACGCGAGGAAGCATGGGGATCGGAGGAAACAGATATCCCATCCTGAATTCCCATGACATCGTCAGGACGTCCACTGCCGCCGCTAGAAGATCTCTTACCCTTGCGCAGAACCTGTGGACCTTTTTGTTGTGTCTGGAAGCCATGAGGTCTATGTCTGGAAGACCCCACCTGTGAACCAGAGATTGGAAGACTTCCGGGTGAAGTGACCACTCCCCCGGCATCATCTGGTTTCGACTTAGATAGTCCGCCTCCCAGTTTTCTATTCCTGGAATGAAAACTGCTGATATTGCCGGAACATATAGCTCTACCCAAACCAATATTTGGGCTGCGATATCCATCGCCGCTGCGCTCCTGGTTCCTCCTTGTCTGTTGACATATGCCACGGCCGTGGCATTGTCGGACTGGATACGGACTGGGTGGCCCTGAAGAAGGGATTGTGCTCCCTGAAGGGCTAGAAGAATGGCCTTCAATTCCAATACATTTATTGGGAGAGCCGACTCCTGAACCGACCAACATCCCTGGAGCCGGAGGTGCAGGACCACCGCTCCCCAACCTTTGAGGCTGGCGTCCGTCGTGGCTATGATCCACGACCAAGGTGCGAAGGATCTGCCCACATTCAAGTGATCCTGGCACATCCACCACTGAAGAGATGTTCTCGCCCTCTTGGATAGAGAAATCTTTTGAAGATCTAGGCGTAGGTGTGAACCTGACCACTTCGACAATAGGTCCCACTGGAAACATCGAGAATGAGCTCGACCGAAGGGAATGGTCTCGAAGGAGGCCACCATCTTTCCCAGTAGCCTCATGCACAAGAGCATTGAGGGTCTGGGAGAAGACAGAACCTGGGAGGTTACCTTCTGAATAGAGGTGATCTTCTCTACTGGGAGAAATATCCTTTGTTTGCTGGTGTCCATGATGAGTCCCAGGAACACCATGCGCTGACACGGAACCAACTGGGATTTCCTTAAATTTATCAGCCATCCGTGGCCCTCGAGAACCGCTTGGGTGAGGGATAGGTGATAGCTTAGGCAACTCTCTGAGGAAGCCTTGATTAGCAGGTCATCCAAATAAGGAACGACCTGAACACCCTGCAGGTGAAGACATGCTGCCATCACTGACATAATCTTTGTGAAGACCCTTGGCGCTGTTGATAGGCCAATGGGGAGGGCCCGAAACTGATAGTGAACTGATCCCACCGAAAATCTGAGAAGGGACTGATGGTGGATCCAAATGGGAATATGGAGATACACGTCCCTTATATCTATGGACGCTATGAACTGATCTTTCTCTAGGCCGTTTATCACTGACCTTAGAGATTCCATCCGAAACTTGTCCACCCTTAAGTGAACATTGAGGCCCTTTAGATTTAAAATAGGGCGAAAGGAGCCGTCCGGCTTCGGGACTAGGAATAGGTTGGAATAAAACCCTGTTCCTATCTGGCAATCTGGAACCTTGGCGATGACCCTCTGAGCTAGAAGAGAAGCTACACAATCCTGTATAGCCTGTCTTTTTACTGGATTTCGGGAAAGAGGGGCCTGGAAGTAACGGCGTGGAGCCGGGCCTGAAAGGTCTATTTTGTACCCCTCTGAAATAATTCCCCGAATCCAAGGATCTTGGGAAGACGCTGCCCACTGTTCGTAAAACAGAGACAGACGTCCCCCCACAGGCACCCCCTGCAATACAGGGTGGTCGTCAGGACGCAGGCTTCTCCTGAGATTTAGGGGCCTGGCGTTTGGATGCAAACGAGGACCTCCCTCTGGTAGAGGAGCCTCTGGAATTGGATTGCCTGCCTCTAAAGGGCTGTCCCCTATGGGGAGAGGCCCCACGAAAGGGCTGACGAAAGGAGCTACCCCTCGGGGCGCGGCTCCTGCTAGCATAAACGGGCAAGGACGTGCTCTTGCCCCCCGTGGCCTGGGAAATAAGGGTATCTAATTCCGGGCCGAACAAACCTGCAGCCGAGAAGGGGATAATTTCAACGGACCTTTTAGATTCCGCATCACCTGCCCAGGATTTCAACCAAAGCGTCCTTCTGGCTGAAATGGAGGCCGCCTGAATGGAAGAGGAGACTGCCGCTGAGTTCTGGGCTGCTTCATAAATATACCACGAAGCCTCCTTTAGGTGTAAGGCTAGGGGAAGAAATTCGGAGTCCTGTAAGGCCTCAGCTAGCTGGTCTGCCCATGCCTCCATGGCTCTAGCCACCCAGGCCGAGGCAAATGTGGGTCTAAAGGCAGAACCCGCAGCCGCAAATATGGATTTGAGCTGTGATTCAACCTTGCGGTCATTGGCGTCCGGCAGGGACGCTGAACCCGGGGCTGAGAGTAAAGTATGTTTTGCTAAGCGAGCAATGGGAATGTCCACCTTGGGAATACTTTCCCAGCGAGCCACTTCTTCCTGTAAGGGATACAGGGAAGAGAACCTCTTGGGGATAGAAAATCTTTTATCGGGATGTTTCCATGCCCCTTCAGCGATATCTCTAAGTTCCGCGGAGGGAGGAAAACGGCTGGCCTTTCTCTTGGCCTTTTTAAAGAGACTTCTGTCTCTGGGGGTTACATCTTCCGGTTCCGGGAGATCCAACGCCTGTCTTACCGCTAAAACCAAATCGTTTACAAATTGGCCCTTAGACACTTCTCCCTGCTCAGAGGAATGACCTTGGTCAGTGTCCGAATAAATTTCCCCTTCTTCTTCAGACTCCTCCTCAGAATCTGAGAGGGTCAATAGGGGATTAACATATCTAGGCCGCTTTCTTTTAGCAGGCGGGGTACTAGAGGGGTCAAGTAGCTGGTTAAGCTTATTCAGCCCTCTGATAAAAGCTGTGGACCATTCCGGTTCTGTAGCAACCAGGGCTGGGTCAGTCTGTAATGAGGATGGTCCCGGCACACTCAAAGCACTAGAACCTGAGGAAGCCGGGGGGTCTGACTGTAAACTTGCATTACTAGCCACAGAAGTTGCCACAGAAGTTGCCACAGTAGTCAGCAACTGGTTAGACTGAAGGACCATTTGAGCTAAAGAGCTAACCGACTGCGTAAGGGAGGTAACCCAGGCCGGTTCCACCGACGGTGGGACTGAAACCTGCGGTATCTGTGCAGTGGAAGCCTCTGCTTCGCATGTCGTGCAGAGCGCCAACGGGTCCCTCTGAGCACTAGGTAATTTAACATTACATTTTGAACATGTGAAATATTTTGGCATAGGGCCCTTTCCCTTATCTGTCATATTTATAAAGGAAGGCACACCAAGCACACAGAGTAATAAAAAATCTAGCTGAATATACAGATAGATAGTTAATGTAGAGAGAGTAAAATAAGCAATGAAAAACAGAGCAATACCAAGTAAACAACTGATATATTCTAAAAGTTGTACTTGAAATAGTAAACACCATAAATATCAAAGGCTAGTAGGAGGCTATAATAGTAAACCTGCTAGCCCAGTATAACCACATCAGATATGTGTGTAAATAAAGGTGATACTTAGCCAAAGGTCACCCTGGGGAGCAGATCTGACAGCAGTCTGTGCTTTCTCCTCAGCTCTGTTCCTTTTCCCGGGCTTGTGCTGGCACCAAAAGACCTGGGAAGGACCATCTCTCTCTCTGAAGGAAGGGGGGAACTCTATGTATTAGCTCCCCCTTCCTGTAGTTCTTTTTCTCATGTCTTCTTCTTCTTTCTTCTAAAAGAACTATCATAATAGTGGCAGAGTGGTGGAGACCTCTAGGACAGAGGTCTCCGCAGCGGAAGGTATCCGACGCCCCCCTCCTATGCTGAGGGGGGAATCTTGGTTTAGCCCCTTCTCCTCGGCGCTTCTGCCGAAATCCAAGATGGCCGCCGCCATCTTCATTACCCGATAACCAGCGCTCTATGCCTGTAATGGCAGCGCCGGTTATCGGGGAGGCTATGGGAGTGCAGCGGTCCATGAGACCGCTTGTCACTCCCTTCAATCAGGCACCTTGTCTTCAGCCCCTGTCAGTGAGAACCGCTGGCTCTCAGCTGACAGGGGAATGCCTGCGCTGCCAAGCTGTGAGTGTGTTCTCTATCTTAGAACACACTCCAGCGCTGCCACCTAAAAAAGTAAAAAGTAAAGGAAAAAAACAAATTTTTAAACATTAAACTAAGTAGTAAAAAATAAGGCAGCCCAACTCCAGGGCACCTAAAAAAAACTGGACAGGAAGAGGCAGGGGGTTTGTAGAGGGGAGGGGTTTGCCAGCAGTACTAAATTAACTAGTTAGGTGCCAACTCCCAAGCTCCCCTCCACAACCCCATGGTAAGCAGTGTCCCCCAGACCGGATGAAGGAGAAAAATAATCCTTTTTTCCCCCCTCTTCTGTGCTACTGTACGACACATTGAGGACATTCCAAAGCTGCCTTTAAGGGAGGCATTGCTCTAAAGCAACTGCAGATAAGAGCAAGCACCCGAAGCATGTGTCCTGGATACAAAACTTTGCAACCAGCGAAACATGAAAGAGCATGGAAAGAAGAACACGCAGAGACCCGGAACAGAGTTGGCTGAAAAAAACTACCCACGCCACCCAGGAAGTACCACCTGCTTTGTGTAAAGGATGATAGAATCCAACCAGCACAGTTCAAGACCCACAAAAGGAAGCCAAATGAACAATAATAGATTCAACAACATAGAGTGCGCATGTACCAGCCACCTACACTTATGCACACCATACCAAAAGAAAAGGGTAAGTGGCAGAACAAAACAAAGCCACACAGTCCACAAAGAATCTGAGAGGTCAGACCAAGACAGAATGATGGAAGAACAATCTCCCAGGCAAGGGAATCAAAGGGACCGGCGCACCATGGAATATATTACACACACACACACACACACACAATATATAGATATAGTGGTGTATCAAACTCTGGGTAATCCCAATACTAAGTACAGTACAATTTGGTTCCCAAAAACAAAATAGCACCTACTACAGTGAATACAAAAACAGGTGATAAGGGCACACAATTGAATTGACAGCCTCTGTGACATTGGTACCGGATGAGAGGCCACAAGTTAAGTTGTGTCTTACATGTGGTCCAAGTATAGTGTTGCACAGACCTACCAGAGCTCCCCTCTGGTAGGTCTGGCTGACATCCTGTCAGAAGCATCATCCGAGTGTAGAAAGGACAGGGCTGCTGCGCTGGCAAAGGTGAGGGAACCCTGCAGGCTACTCACCTCAGCTCAGGAACCCACAGTGGAGTAAGCCCACAGGCTATCCACTTCTTGGGTGGCATCCCTGAGCAATGCCAATACGTAAAAAAATAGATTGAAAATAAATACATTGTAAAAATAAAAAGGACACAGTGCCCTAAAGAAAAGTGCTCTATTCTCAAAGGCACGTTACTAAAACCTGAAGATGGATACCATGGGAGGGTCAAGAAGGGGAGGAGCTGTCCCTCAAAAATTTAAGATTTAAAGTGCCCTAGCTCCAATTCCACCTACTATACCCAATGTGTCGTAGTATCAGTCTCTCAATGACACGTAACAAAATCTTGAATTTTCAGTTTTCCAGTCGCTAAAATTGGAGAGAATCTCCATAGCATGAATTTATTTATGATTCCTAGGACTGGTGCAGCTTTAGAATATGCCGACCCCGATGGGCGGGGGGGAATATAATAAAAATAAAAATAATAAAAAAATAAAAATAAAGCCTCAGTAGTTTAGTAATAAGCTGGTGATGACGGTATCACTGATCGTTAGGGGCTTTCTGATAATCTTATTGTACGGTTTCTGCATGTTTGTACCATGGCTTCACTGTCATGTTCCTTATATACACCTGTTTGACCTTTCAAAAACAAAACAAAAATAAAAAAAAACAAAAAACCAAATCAATGCAACAATACTTTCTACAATGCGATCGCACTAAACAGCACTCATTTTTGAATGACTTTTGTAAAGATCATGGGGCCAGCAACAGAACAAAACCATTCATGGACCCATCACTGAAAATAATAGCAGTTATCACTAGTCACGGTGTGGAATTATAATAGCAGTTCGCATGAAGGTGTTGAGGAGTACAAGAATTAAAAGTATAACAATCAGAGAGATACTGACTTTTGTGAGCTTTGTCCTCAATTTCTTTCTGCAAGCTTATTATACTGGTTAAGTTGATAATCCTCCTCCTTGGTGTGGAGGCTGCTGTCATTGTCCTATCAGCCTCATCTTCAACCATTTCAACATCAGACTCTGTGCGTGGCCTCTTCTTCCTACATGAGCATATGCACAACTTCATGACTGAACGGTTAACTAAAATATAGGTTTTATTTAATTAAGAAAAACCAACATTAATTGTACCAAAATAACTTGAGGTTTGATATAAATAAACTCCACTTTTGTTTTGTACATTGTGCAGCAAGTTAGTGTAATTAGCTGATGAAACTTTTTAAAATTATTGGCAATTGTGGAGCACACACCTGTGTGTGTAGATATGGCAGCTAATCTATTAAAAACAAAACATTAACCATTACAGATCCATGGTGCATGGAAACCATACATAAAAGTTATTTACAAGTAGCACAACTCTGACAAGTCTATAACCAGTGACAAGTGAGGAGAGTTACAAAAGGAGATGAACTGGTGAAGTGCAAGTGGCATCAGCTTTCGCATTACCTGGGTGGCACAATGTCTGAAGAAGTGCTTGCTACAGCATTGTCTGATGGTATTTCACATTCACCAATACTAGCCGTGACCTCAGAAGCATCAAGCATCTCAAGATCACTCAGTTCTTCAATAGTGGCATGCTGTAACTGTCCTGCATCATCCTTCTGATCTTCAACAACTTTGGATATATGGGTTTCTGAAACACTAGACAGCCTTTGTTTGGACAAAGGCTGAAGAAAAGCATCCAACTTTTGCTCCCTGGAGTCGGTACGCACCATTTGATGAGCATACACCTTGTCACCTGACTTCTGAGATGCAGCAGATGTACTTGGCATGGGCTTTACAACTTCACTAGCACAGATCGATGCACCTGGCAACAATGTCTATTTAAAAAAACACATAACAGAGCTATTAAAGACACTTGTACAAAACTGATAACAATATACTGCTTTAAACAAGAAATGTCAGGTTAATAAATATTATAGGCTATGACGAGACAAATTACGTGTCAGATAGCAATAATTCCTATAAAAAATAAATTAAAAATATACATATAAAGTTCTATATATTATTTATTATAAATTCAGTTGGACCTCACTTAAATCACTTGACAAACTGGTAAATAATTGTGTCCTGTGACACGATATTGACAACCTCGGTCTATCACACCTCCTTGAAAAATGTTTTTTTTTTTAAAAAAAAGTGTCATTATAAAATGGTGAAAAACTAAACAAAAATGAATATATTGAAATAGGATTATGGTTGGTGTATAATGCTGTACATTAGACTAAAAGTGAACTTTTAATTCCCAATAAAACCTCTCTCCTCAAGCAGCATACCAATTAACACAAACTGACAATGTGAAGCTCAACGACAGAAGACCGGTTAAAAACCAAGTAAAACACAAAACAAAAAGGATTTTTGTATTTGCGCCATTTCTCAGATTCCATTTGGGGGGCCTTGCTACCATGGGTGTGGAAGGAGATGCAGAAGTCGGACACTTAGGAGCTAACTACATAGAAACCATATGAAGATGAAATAACAAAAACAAAAAAAAACAAAAAACACATTCTTCATAATGAGCGTAAAGGATGGCAACACCATAGAAGGGACTTTGACACAAGTACAAAAATCATCCTCTCTCTTTCATCCAATCTAGGGGACATTGCTACCATCGGGATGTCCCAAAGCAGCTCCTAGGGGAGGGGACGCTCAGACACAGCTAGGTGCAAATCTTTCTTCCAAAGCTAGCATTCTTGGACGCAAAAACATTAAACCAATAAAAGTTGGTAATAGTATGAACTGCCTGTAAGCCTGATGAATAACTGCTCTAATCCATCTGGCAATGTTTTGCTTTGCTGCTATCCAACTCTCTTCTGCATATAATAAAGGACTAGAAGACAATATGCCTTCTGTAAATCAGAAATCCTGTCAGGGTAGATCAATTTGACCACATGAAACAAGAACAACAGGTCTGGCCATCCAATGATCCTGACTGACTTAAGGTATAGCAGTATCCTGGTTAAGGTGGAAATCCAACACCAGCTTGGGCTGGAAGGATGGATTGGTGCTTAACACTGCCCAGTTATGAAATATTAGAAACTTGCAGGAAAATGCACTCTCCTGGTTGAATTAATAGCAAAGGGAAAAGGGGCCAAGACGTGGACTTTAAGGGAATGGAGTCTTAGATTGCCATCAAGACCACTCTGTACAATGGAGAGAAGGGGGAGAAAAAAAAAAAAAAGAAAGCATGATCCCCTGAAAAAGTTTGGAACCACCAAGGTATACGAGTCTCCCATACTCTTTAAAAAATTTTTTTGCCGAAACAGGTTTCTGGCTTTTAACATAGTCTGGACAACTTTTTAAAGAGACCTTTTGCGCTCAGATTTCTGCAGTTAAAGCAGGACATGATAGAACCTGTTATAGAAAAGAACCCAGAGTTAGAAGGTCTGCCTTTACTTGAAGCCGATATCCTGGACCTGCTGTCATCTTTAGCATGTCGGCTTACTATGATCTTTTTGGCCAATCCAGAGCAACTAAAGCTCTGTTTCTCTTGGCTTTTGAGTATGCTAAGTAACATGGCTATGGAGGAAAAATGTTAATCAAGTGATAATCCCATGGTACAATCGTGGAGTCCACTAAAACCACCTGTGGATATGTGGTTCTTAAACAAAATCGATCTACCTTTTGGTTCAGCCAAGACGCCATAATGTCAACCTATGGAAAACTGGAGGCAGTTGTAAAAGAACAAAACAAATAGGGATTGATGGAAAAAAGTTTGAGGTCTTAGCTGTGCAAGACCTCTTTGTGATAAGCAAGTATGGGGTTTTAAAAATGGAAGGGGGATAAACAGTATAATGAGACATCAGTGTTCTTTTACAAGTGTGCAGAGGACGTTTCCATAAATTGTGTGAAATTATGTTAAGCAACAATTTGAATAAACAAAATCTCAAGACTTTTTAACTGAACTAAAAGAAGAGCTATACATTTACGTATAATATCCATATACCCAAAACTAAAGACCCAATAACTATCACCTGTGTAAAGTACATCCTAGAGCAGTTTGACCCCAGCAGTTTGCTCTCTATGTGTTGCTGGACTCTTTCAATTATGCTTTCTTCATGCAGGAAATGAACTTCATGCTTTGTCGGATGAACATTTACATCAACATTTTGAGGAGCGATGTCCAAGCTAGAATAATCAATGCAGCGATGAGTAACAGTAAATCACAAAAAAAACTAATTACATTAAAAAAGGTGTCTCGATTGTACATGTTTTAAGTTTACAAAACATAATAATAATAATAATAATACAGACTAAATAAAAGCCTAGGCACAATCAATCACACATTTCATTAAAACCAAGCTATAAAACTGTTCTCTTGGTCCTTTGTCTGGTATTTTCGGCTACAATGCTTTTAACATTATTTAAATTAGTTTCTCAATAGCCAATTAAGAATCTCTCTTAAAAGCTGGATTACTTTCTAGTTTTATTAAGTAGCAGTACGTTTGTCAGGCGCGCACACAGAGCATGCTTCTGCCAGTAAATAAACCACTCCTGTGCTGGAGAATGTACTTCTGGAAAGAAGCTGCTACATAGTGCTGCTGGTATCATCATCACATATCTTAACACCAGGCCTTTGCTACCTGCAAAAGATATGCCTACTAAGTGTATATGAGGATGCTTCCAAATCTCATTAAGTCCTACCTCCAGGGTGTGTGCACGACTTTACTGTAATTAACCAATGCTTGCCTGCCCTTTTCTGCTATTCTAAATGTGCAAAAAAAAAAAATCTAAGTATGGACACAATCTGGTATGCATGCGTAATATGGAAATGCGTATATTTACACCACAAAGATTGATGTACATAAAACTCTTATTGAGCCCCAAACTGCAATTGGGATATTTCAAAAGTTGTATTGTAAAAAGATACATATACACACACATTATATATATATATATATATATATATATATATATATATATATATATATATATATATATATATATATATATATATACACACACACACACACACACACACACACACACACACTGTATACTATAGGCTGCTATATGGAAGACTTAACTAAAACGCTCACCTCAGATACAAGAAAGGATGAGTGTTCTTTGGCAAATAGGCAGAATAAACCGTTTCTATGGCTTTCTTCAAAGCAGTGGATTCTACAAGTCTTGCTGCAGAAAAAAATATGCAGAATTAAAGTGAAAGGTTTAAATACAGGCAACTAATGACATAAAGCAAACAATGAGTGCTGGTCAACCATGAAAGTATAGTATCTGTGCACATTGGCTTAGATTGAACAAGTGCCAACTGGAGGGATGTGATAGACGTTCGCATGGACAAATTGTAAAAGTGGATGTTTTGTTAATGGTGAAGTGTGACACAGAGAAAGACAAATTATATTATATACAAATAGCGTACAGTATGAAAAGAATAACTTAGCAGAACATGGTTATTTTGAGGAGGTCAATAATTTATACTTGCCATTTATAAACAGAAGGAAAATGCATTTCTTCATTGAATAGTTTGCATTAGTGACATAACCTTTCATTTTAAATGCTAGCTTGGCATCTTCACAGCCTACTTCAATTAACTCCCTTGAACAAAAGAAAAATAAATAAATACCTACACAAAGACTTTACAGCATACATTCTGTACAAATATAAATATTCACCAAGCAAACATTACTAAACAAATAAATACCAACAATTCCAATAAAAAGGTAGTTCTTGAAATTCCAAAATAAGAAATGATTAAGTTGCTACATTGGTCAAATACTGTAGATCCAATCTCAACAACTGAAAGGGATACATGATGACAAAAATAAAAATAAAAAATGGAAACACTTAAATGAGGGACACCAAACACATGGAAAACAAAAGTTTTCACAAAGGCCAATAGTACATTAATCTGAAGTGCAAAACAGGCTAGCATCTGCAGATTAATTGACTGCAATTTTCCAACTGTGGCTGTTGAGTTTGGCTGCAGGACATTAACCAATCATAAGACCTAAAAGTGTACAATTACAAGTTGAGTGGTACAAAGAGCGTAGTCAATTGGGGACAGTAACATGGTCAAAGAATTCCTTCACCATGTTTTCAACAAACTGATGAGTGCATGTGTCACACCAACCTATAGAATTCCACAGCCCTCTTGGTTTGTTTCCAATAGTGAAGGGTTCTGGTGCTTCCATAAGGTCGTGGGGATTATTTTTCGGTGCAATCAATCCCTTAGAAGACAATAGCAATGCTAATTTCTACTTCGTTACACAGAGTGATCATTTTCACCCCATATTGTAGCATTTTTGTCCCAACATGGTTTCACCCAATAGTTTGATGAACATAACACTGTTAATATCCATAGGTCTCAGTCACCTGATTGGTAGACTCATTTTGCCATTTCCTGTACCTGTCAATTATGGTTTTTATCTTTGTGACTTACAATCCAATTTTGAGTTGGAGGATCATTAAATAAAATGGGTGAAATGTTTAATGAGTCATTCTTAGTTGAATTAAACTAATTTCAATGTACCTGCTTACAGAGTTTCCAAATATAGTTCGTATATTGTCTACTGTTGATGCATTTGACAATGTTCTCACATCAGCCATGGTCTCACCTTGCTGAGAATTAAAAAAAAAAAAAAAGGAAAAGAAAAAAAAAGGAAGTTATTGGAGTAGGTGACATTTTTAAGCGATAGAAATTGGACATACTAATCTTGTGGATGATACACCCAAAAGCACATTTGTCCTATGTATTTTCAATAGGAACATCCCATGTGTTTCATATTCCAAATGTAATTTGGAACTAAGGGGAACAAACAATAAATAAAAAAATATGTAGCAAGAAAGGAAAATCACCTCCAAAATCAGATGCTTAGCTGATGCTGCATCAATTCTTCTTCAATCAACTACAAAATTCTAATAATATTAAAGTAAGTGAAGGCCAATTATGAAGCATAAAATTCGCAAACCATAGCATATACAGTCTTTGACCCGCTGTGTACCTTGATTTATACGAAGGCACCTAAATTTAAGCAGGATGCATAGCTTAATGGAGCAATATGTATGGATTTGCAGAGAAGCAATTTGCAGAAGTGAGGATTTGGGCACAGTCAAGATGTAAAGTAATTGAAGTAAAGAAGGCACATCAGTGCACCTCATTTTGTGGAGCAGCGCATAAACTAGATTTATTTTTGCAGAGCAAGATTACTGTAATAAGATAATGAGGTGGAGAGGGTGCATTTTTTTAAGTGACTTTTTGTGCAATGCACACGCATTCCCTCTCTGCAACAGGATTTGTATTCCGCGCCAGCTCTGAGCAAGGCCCAATCTTGTTAATTACCCCAGCCTCTTAGGGGCCACAGTAATTAACGAGATTGTGCCCTGCTGCGCATTATCCCAAGATATTAAATTTTGTTTTTACAATAAACTTTAATGAAATAAAAGATGAAACAGAACCCTCACTCACCTCTTAAATAACAAACATATATTTAATTTTTCTTGATCTGTTGCAGTCCACAAGGAAATCCCCTATGAAGTATGCATTTTTTGTTTCCTTCTCTATTTGTACTACAATGGATCAAGAAAGAATATTTTGTTTTATTTATTTGATGAAATTAGTGAACAAGGGTTCCGTGTAGTATTTTATTCAAATAAGTTTAAAAATTTGTGCATGTTTTTTTCTCCTCCTTTTTTGGAATAATTGACAGGGGTGAATGTGCCTAGAAAGGTGCTTTTCCAAATAAGGATCCCATTAAAAGCATAGGGCAGCTGAGTTGTGCAGTCTATTTCTAGTTTCACCCCAACCGATATAATAAAAAGCTTCACACACATACAAAGTAACAAAAAACAGTCCTAATGTCTCCTCACACACGATCTAATGAATATATAAAGGCCAAACTGTGCTGCATTTCAGGATTAAAAGTGGAAAGGTTTGTAGACTTGAAAAGGAGTGGAGCTAAAGGGGTTGGAAATTGGATATTGATGGGACATTTACACTTTTGCACAGTGTATCTCCTAAGATTTTCCTATTCTGTGCACAACGTGGTGCACTTTGTAGAGGCTGTTCCTAGAGAGACAGTGTGCACTATGATGTGCACTGGGTGGACCACCGAGACGCTCAGTGTAAAGGCTTTATATTTTATGCTGCACTTCATAAATGACTTCCATTAAGCCTGTAGGGGGCAGTTATATTGCGTCCACTCTGCCCTCAACAACAGGTACAGAAACATGCAAGAAGGCTTAACCAACTTTCAGTACCAAGAACTACATATCACTAAATGGTGTTCCTATATACCCTGTACCATTCTATGCTGCAGTTACACCACACACTCAAAATATGCTTGGCAATGGTGCGCTTAACCAGCAGTGCATACAGCAACAACTGCATAAAATGTACTATGTGTATCTGATGCAGTAGACAAAAGGAAACAATTTTACACATGTGCATCCACTGGTGAATGCATGTAATGTATGTACAAAACATTGTACCTGAAAGTGTGATTATGGCCTAATAATGCTGAAAACCCATGTATCAATTTGTCACATTCAGGTTCATGTTCTCAGTGAAGCTCGATTTACCATAGACCGTAAAATATTTTATGGAAGGATGTGACCACTGACCTTCTTAACAGAGAAGCCGATGCCAGAGTTGTGAATGGCATACCTTTGTAAACAAAGCAAAAAAAAAAATTGAGTAATTTTATTGTTGATAATCACTATACTATCATGATGAATACACGTCCTTTACATGGGTTTTTTTTTTTTTAAATGTATGAAAGGGAAAGGAAAATGGAGGTAAACTATACTACATTTTGTACATACTATGAAATACCATTACCTGCTTACTACTTCCACTATTCTCGCATGTTCCTCGCTTGGACTCTTCAGTGCTTTCCGCCTAGTGGATACATTATAAAACAGATCTTCAACCTGCAAAACACATCATAAAATTTGATAGTTACAAACTGCGCTATCGATTAGCACACCATGTTCATGTAGGTCTTGTCATTAATCCCTGTTGCTTTCTGCAATCCTAGACCATCTTACCGCTATTTCTAGTATGTCTTGCCATTATTCCTTATTCCTCTGTTAACTCTTGGAAATGACTCAAAGCTTGATTGATGCTACCTCTTAGCACACGTATGCCTTTAATAAGCTGCACTATTGGCCATGTTGTAATTCAAAGGGTGACCATGCATTCTTAAAAATTCTGCCCGATTTGCATGTAGTAGTACACAAAAACTGGGCAACTTTATTTGTATTTGTACAGTGTCCCCCTCCCTGACTGCACATTTTAAATTTGCCCACCACCAGCCTGCAGCACAAAATAGTTTTGTTAATATGAAAAATTACAGCTTTTAGTTGGATGTACTCTTTATAAAGGCCTTATATTTTGAAAGTCATTCTAAGCTGGATGCTGTTGAGATTCCCTTTGCAAGTGATTAACTTACAAAGTGATCGAATTTCACATTGTGCATCTTATGACTACAAGCAACAATCTTTATCTGCTAAATCCACAATCTGCATTTACTCGCTCACTGCTCTGGATAATGTAACGTGCTGACTATTTCACAGTGCTTCCTTTTTTTTTTTTATGCAACTCGATTCTTTGCCACTCATTCTCGCACCTGTATCATATCTCACAATGATTATTGAACCAAACTTACTATCCCATTCCCTCCATGGCACAATATGACAATATGCTGCCATCCCCTCTACCCATTTCACCCATATTACATGCTCCTCTAATTATCTAATGAACGTCATTAATTTTTTTTCCCTTAACCCGTCAGCAGAAAAGCTGCCAGTGATCCCCCATCTGTGTCATTATGATTCGGTACTCTATAGAATTAAGAAAATCTCAAACATATTTCCTGTCTTCCGTCACTCTTAAGAGTCTATAAATGTGCTCCATGAAAAGTATGCTCTGTCTGCAACACACTAACCTCCATCCACGACACCTTCCTCTAAAACAACCTCAACTTTCTTATAGAAACATGGCTTACACAATCAGACTGCATCACCTGCAGCCCTTTAACACATTGGTCTTAACTGCACTTCCAGGTATGGAACAAGACAAGGAGATAGGGTTGAAATCCTCCTTACCCAATGTTGCACAAAGTTCTCCCACCTGGTATTTCACTCATGTTACTTTCTTTTGAAGTACATACTGTCAGTATTTTCCACCTCCCTGCTTTATGTGTCAAACATTTCTCCTCAAGCCTGCTCCCTCATTTCTTATGCTTCCACACCTCACAAACCAACCACGCAAGCTGCCATAACTACTCAAGATCCTGCTTCAAGGACAAAACTGACAAGATCCAATATGAAATCTCTCTCAACCCATCTACAATGCCCAAGACCTGTGCCTCTGTCTTCACTTATTACTTGCCCCCATTGTCGTTTACAGGACTTTTTCTTGCTGCACCCACTCTGATATTACCTGCCATGACCAATAAGTGATCTTTTACCTTTGACAGTTTGTAAATACCTAGTCTTGTTTTGTTTTTTTGCATCAATATTTGTATTCAACATTTTCAAAAGTATATGGGGTACAGAAAAAAAAGGGGGGGCAAGGGACATACAAGGGAAGCACATAGGGAATCCCCACGCAGGGGGAAGGGAATCACTCAGTTGAAATTGAAATAGAAATAAGGCACACAGTATCAACAGTGTATATTAAAAAATGTAGAAATACCACAAAACATTTTCGCTTATATTTAGATTGTCTGGACACGCTTCCAACATGGGAGGGATGCCAGGAGATGAGAGCTGTTCAGTGGGCTGAGGGGACTCAATAAGGGCCGCTGGAGAATGAATTAGTGGATAATCTAAGGTATCCTGGGGGAACCCAGGACCCTCTGTGATGTATCTATGCCATCTAAACCATCTCATGATAGGTGCTGATGCAGATGAGGGATAGGGCACATCTATTGTTTCCATCTCAAAGCTGTATTGTATCTTAGAAAGGATTCGGGTGATGGTAGGGGAAGCATGGGACTTCCAATTTTGTGCTATTGTCGCTCTAGCGGCTATTAATATATGGCCCAGAAGATAGCAATCTTGTTTTGGAATAGAGGTTGGGTAACCATGAAGAAGAGCCAGGGCTGGGTCTGGGGCAACAGGGGTGTTTAAGACAGTAGATATCAAGGCAAATAGCTCGCTCCACAATGGCCGAAGCACCGGACATGTCCAAAAGACATGAAAAATATTGACTATTTGGTCACATTGGCGCCAGCAAAATTTTTATTGACTTGGCCAGAACTTGTGTAGCCGCTCCGGAGTAAGGTAACCTAGTCTTGTTTTATCACAGTGTTTGGTCCCAATTTTAAAGCACTGCAAATTATGCTGAAGAAATGTTAATAGGAATAATAGAGAAACAGCTGATTGCTTTCAACAAAAGCAATGAAATTTTATCATTTTTATTCCCAAAACTAAGTACAAACATTTTGCCCATCAAGTCCCCAGGCACCAAATTCAGACTACTAGTTTACATTTCATAAAAATAAGTATTAAATGTAAGTATTGTACATACCGTTATCTGGGTCCCCTGATTGCCAGCACAAGGTTTTAATGGAGTTTTAAGTTTCCCATCTGCATAACTAGCTCTGCAAAAAGAAACATGTACAACTCACATACATACATACATACCATACATACGAATGATTACAATTTTCCACCACCAAATGGAGAGTAGAGCTTAGGCTACAGTAGAAGAACATACACTAACCTAGCGTTTTTAATTCTGTTCAAAAGCTTGTATTTTTGCTGTATCTTGAAATCGTAGGCAGATACAGTAATTTAGTTTAGATTCGGGAGGAAAAGTTACCTCAGGGGTCTAAATTGTATGGTGATTCCTTAATAAACACACGTGATACTTCAAATAAACTGGAATAAATAAGCTGCGATTAGTAAATAGCTTAATACATTGAAAAATCAATATTTTGGAAACCAATGGTCAGACAGTCGAGAAATTTGGCAGAAAGAATTTTTTGGACATGCTTTCTTAACTAAAAATTTTTAGTTCAAATCTGAGATGGGTGGTGGACATTTCAATTTTTTTTTTTTAGTGATCTGATGTGGAATTTATACATTTCCTCCCAAATGAGTTAATGTATGAGACGAGCATTTCCAAAATGAAATGTAACACAAACTTGACAAACAGTCTGTTTGTTCTGCTTACGGAGCACAATTTGCAAAAACTGTCATCTTTGCGTCAAGAAATATAACATTCAGAGATTACAACACAAAGAGATTCTAAAATTCATCAATTTATATAGCGCCAGCAAATTCCGTAGCGCTTTACAATTGGGAACAAGCATTAATAAGACAATACTGGGTAATACATACAGACAGAGGGGTAAGAGGGCCCTGCTCGCAAGCTTACAATCTATGGGACAATGGAAGTTTGAAACACAAGGGCATGTGTTACATCATATTGCATATTGGACCAGCTAGAATACAAAGGTAAAAAGTATTGAGTGGACTGTGGGATCATGACACAAAGAAAGCATTTCCTAAATCCTCTGCTGACACCTGAACACACAGGCATGATTATGAGATGTGTATGTTAGAAAGGGAATTGTTGTTCAGTCCCTCAACACTGTGATTATTGGCATGCTGTCACATTTCAGCCATTATACTGCATATTAATGGTTTTTTTATTTGTTGTTTTTAAGGACATTAGTCTTTAAATGTTGTTAAAGATGTCATACAGCATACATTTAGTCTTACCTGTATGCACATTTCCCATCTGCCGTCTTTGTGGTTATGGTAACATGTGCCACATGGCTTATACTTGCCAATGCCTGGAAAGCACAAAAAAAAAAGCAATATTGTGACATTGTAAATTAGCTTAATTGTATTCCTACAAAACATCAAAACATATCTTTGGATGGACAATGTTGAAGCATTAGAACTTTGTTTAGCCTTGGGAAAAATAAATGCTCAATCACACAGCAGAGCCCTATGGACACGATTATTGTTTGATTAATGTTAGGATTAGTCACAGCAGCAATGACAAGTCGCTTTATAAAGTCATATATGGCTATGTATAGACTGGAGTGTTATGGAGTGTTATTGTAAATTGCAGCAACCAGTTTGCCTTTATCAACTAAAGCTGTATACCGATACAACACATAAAAAGTTATCTGCCATCTTAAATAATTGTAAACTTTACGGTCACATTTAAATGCATTAATTGCAATTGAACAGTCCCTCCACTACTAAAATAGATGTTCATCTAATAAGATAAAGCTCCTTCAATATTTTTTTGGCAGTGATTCTTTAAAAGCTCAAAAGACTTGTGAATGAAAAGAGGATTTTTATACTTCCGATAAATCCGTTTCTCTGATTCCATCTGGGGGACACTGTTACCATGGGGTTGTATGAGGGGAGCGTGGAGTTGGCACTTAATTAGTTAACTTTTGTTAAATGTATCAAGCTGACAGACCCCTCCCTCTGCAACCACTTGGCTCCTCAGTTTAGTTATAAAGGAAGGGAAGTCAAACAATCTGAGAACACACAGAACAGCATAAAGGGAGGGAACGCAGTGTCCCCCAGATGGAATCAGAGAAACGGAAGTATAAAAATCAACTTTTCTCATTTATCCAACCTGGGGGACACTGCTACCATGGGGACATTCTAAGGGAGGGACCTCTCTGACAGTCCTGCCTGTTGAGCACTACAGGCAAAATTAGCATCCGAAGACGCAAAGACATTGAAATGGTAACATTTTGTAAATGTAAGGACTGAGGACCAGGTGAGCCATATGGCAATAGTTTGTTTTGAAGCTGGCCAACCCCTTTTATGGGACAAGTACCACAACCCAAAGCTCCAGGGCATGGTCAGAATGTCGACGGCCACCGTCAACGGTTCCCTGGCTCTTGAGCAGATTCTGGAGACCTGCCGGTTGTGTTTCAACACCATGAGGTCCAGGTCTGGAAGACCCCACCTCAGGACCAGCGACTGTAAGACTTCCAGATGAAGCGACCATTCCCCCGGCATTATCGCATGACTGTTTAGATAATCTGCCTTCCAGTTCTGGATGCCTGGTATGAATACTGCAGAGATTGAGAGAACCTGACGTTCTGCCAATTCTAGAATCCCTCTTTGCTGCAGAACTTCTTGTCCAGCCCTGTCTGTGGACATAAGCCACTGCCGTGGCATTGTCGGATTGCAGACGGAGTGGGGACCCCGAAGGATGGCCTGGGCCCCTTGCAGGGCCATCCACATGGCCCTCAAATCTAAGATGTTGATAGGAAGAGAGGTCTCCCGACGCGACCAATGACCCTGAAGTCGGAGATGGTGACCACCATCTTGCCTAGGAGGCGCACTGATGGTCTGTTGCAGGCCAGAACTCGTGATGCCGTGTCCTGAACTGATTTGATCTTGTCCTCTGGGAGAAATACTTTTTGAACGCTGGTAGCCATTATGGGCCCCAAAAATGTCATCCTTTGGCAGGGAACCAACTAGGATTTGTGGCAGTTAATTATCCAGCCGTGGCGCTCCAGGGTGCTGATGGTAAGAGCCAGGTGCTGAAGTATCAGCTGGGCTGAGGAAGCCTTGATGAGCAGGTAGTCTCGGTATGGAACCATCCTCAGTCTCATGGAGTGAATACAGGTTGCCATGACCAACATTATTTTTGTAAAAACCCTTGGTGCCGATGAGAGGCCAAAGGGTAGTGCCCTGAATTGGTAGTGTAAAGCACCTACAGTAAAGCGAAGCAGGGCCTGGTGTCTCTCCCAGATGGGGACATACAGATAGGCGTCTTTGATGTCTATCAACGCTAAGTATTCGCCTGCTTCCAACCCATTTATTACCGATCGGAGGGACGCCATGCGAAACCTGTCCATCCGCATGTGAAGATTTAGCATCTTTAAACTTAGAAAGGGATGAAAAAAAACATCCGGCTTTGGTACCAGAAAGAGGTTGGAGTAAAACCCATGTCCTCTCCGGAGTGGTGACTCTGGCAGAAAGAAGAGGCGACACAATGAAGCATTGCCTGTCTTCTTTCCGGATCACGGGGCAGGTTGGTTGAAAAGAACAGACGAGGGTCTGGACCTGCAAGATCTATTATGTAGCCCCTTGTCATGGTGCCACGAATCCAACCCTCTTTGGAGGACGCCATGCACTGGTCCTTGAACAGAAGCAGACGTCCTCCCACTCCCGCGAGAAGAGATGGACGACAGTCAGGCTGTCAGCTTCTCTGGAAGCTTGGGAGAGGGACGTCTCGCAGAGTAGGAAGACCTACCTCTATGTGAATGACCCGTTTTTGAGCGGTCTGTCCCTGGAGGCCTGGCCAATCCCAGAGAGGCTCCCCCGAAAGGGCTGCTGAAATTAAACCAAATCTTGGAGTTCTAGAATTAGGTACATTTACCGGAAGGCAGGTGCGATTGCCACCAGTGGCCTGGCAAATAATATTGTCCAATTCAGGACCAAATATAAAACTGTATCTGAGTAAGGCAAAGTTTCTAATGACTTCTTTGACGCAGTATCTACATCTCAGGACCTCAACCAGAATGTTCTTCTAGAAGCTACAGATATAAAAGATGAAATGGAGGCTGCGTTCAGGTCCACCTCATAAGTATCCTGAGGCCTCCTTGAGGTGCAGGGTAAGAGGGAGCAATTCTGAGTCCTGCAGTCCAGCAGCCAACTAGTCAGCCCATGCCTCCATGGCCTTAGCGACCTATGCCGGTGAAAATATGGGTCTGAAGGAGGTGCCTGCCCCTACAGAGGGATTTAAAAAAAAAACCCTCTACTTTGCGGTCGAAGGCATCATGCAGCGCGGCTGTGCCTGGCACTGATAAGGCAGTGTGGCGAGCTAAGCATGCCACCGGATTATCCACCCTTTGAATCTGTTCCCAATGGAACAGATCTTCTTCCTGTAATGGAAATAGGGAAAGAAATCTCCATGGGATAGTAAATATACGGTCCGGCTGTTTCCAAGCTGGTTCCGTGATCTCAGCTAACTCTGCTGACGGAGGGAAATGGATTGAATGTCTTCTAATCTTTTTAAAAAGACCATGATCAGAAGCCTTTGGTTCTTCTAGATCCAAAAAGTCTAGAGCTTGACGTACTGCCAACACCAGGTCGTCAATACCCCGATATCTGTGGGACTCCTCCAGGTCTGTTACTTGTGCGGAATCAGAATCATGCACGAGTTCTCCCTCCTCCTCTGATGATCCTTCTCAAACCGAGAGGGACAGAAGAGGATGGGTGGACCGTTGTCGTTTGCTTCTTGACAGAATAGGTCTTGGCGAGTCCAAGAAACGGTTTGACCGATCTAGGCCACTGACCAGAGATGAGGACCAAGCCACTTCTACAGGAGGAGGATCTTGGATAGTGAGTGAAGATGATGTGTCAGCACGCCTAAAATCCACTGCCCCAGCCATCCCTGGTAAGATGACACACAGGAGAGGGCAATAGCTACTGATGTAGATGGGAGAAGCCCAGCAACCGCTGGTATTTCCGCTGGTGTAGCAAGCAGCTGAACCAATGCTGCAACAGATTGCACAAGAGAAGATGCCCACAGCGGTTCCTCCGACAGAGGTGGTACACCAACCTGGGCCTTCGCAGGCTGACCCCGCATCACAGTCAATGCAGAACACCCCCGGGTCCTGTTGACCAATAGATAACTTAGCTTTACACTTTGAACAAGTATTTTACACAAGGTGCCTTTCCCTTGTCAGACATGTTTCTGAATGGGAATAGTGTCGCCTCAAAAAGAAAACAGAATGCAATGCAGACAGTCACACAGGAAACAAGTCAAGGTATAGATACAATGATACACGTAATCTCTGACCCTAGTCAAAAGTAGTATCTTGTAGTAACATAAACGAGTATAAGCAGAATATAATAATATACGCCAATGCACAACCACTAATGTAGCCCTTAATAATAATGGAATATATATATATATATATATATATATATATATATATATATATATATATATATATATATATATATATATATAATTCTGCTTCTGATTTTGTGGTGGTTAATAAGACTAAGCAAGTCTCCCCCCTCCTATTCTTGGGGGGGAACTTGGTATGTTCCAAGATGTCAGCCACCACTGATTCGATTACCGCCACTCCCTGGCTCTGATGGCAGCGCCGGTATACCAGAAAACTCTAAGTGTCACAGCAGCTTCTCAAGCCGCCTGTCGGCACTGAACGCCTGCAGATGTTGTTAGTGAGTCATCTGGCTCTCACTTAAAAAAACTCTATAGAGCAGCTGTATTTCCAGGAAGGGTGCCCTTTCTCATAAAGCACACTACCTGCATTCCCAAAAGAAAAAAAAACAGGAAATAAAGAAATATGTCAGCTTGATACATTTAACAAAAGTTAACTAGTTAAGTGCCAACTCCTCATACAACTACATGGTAGCAGTGTCCCCCAGATTGGATGAATGAGAAATGCATATTTTATACTTCAACAAAATAGGTCTCATAATCAAGGTAAAAAAATAAAGTTGGTATCTTCTATATTTTATAGTTTTGGAATCGGATTGCACAGGTCTTCTGTACAGTAGGTTATATTTGTTTATATCTCTTTTTACCCAATTAGGCCAAGATACCTAATATAAACACCAGCAAATTGGCAATATTTTTCAGCAAAGCAACATATGAAAATTATTAAAATTTATATTTCACAATGCAATGCATCTATTAAAACACAAAATTACTTAAATGGACAGGCTCACATACTGTGGTGCATTGCTTACAGCATACAAGGTAAAATAAATGCAGCTTGAACAGACATGGGGCTATATTTACTAAACTGCGGGTTTGAAAATGAGGAGATCTTGCCTATAGCAACCAATCAGATTCTAGCTGTCATTTTGTAGAATGTACTAAATAAATGACAGCTAGAATCTGATTGAATGCTATAGGCAACATTTCCACTTCTTCAAACCGGCACTTTAGTAAATATACCCCTTAAAGTCAGTTTGCTTGCTTAATTTAGATCACTGTAATGAACACTGTTAAATACTCATAAATTTAGAGTTTAAAGAAATGCCAGACAGACTAGAAATCTAATAAGCTTCATTAACATCTATATGGTATTTATTTAAACTATAGTATAACAGCACTGGTCATTGATCAATTGATATTTGTGAAAATGTTTACGCTGCAGTGCAGTACACCACAAGCAGACTAGACTAAGTGGTGTGTAAGAAAACATTGACAATGAGACATGTGTAAAATGCTAACCACAAAACAAAAACAAACAAAAAAAAAAGATAAACTTGCTATACCTTATATAATCATACATTAATTATAAGGCTATTTACATTGTAGGTAAAAAACAAAACCAAAACATGCATAGTACTTTACAACTATTACTCTTAGACAATTGCACTTAAAAACTTGAACAGAAGAAGTACATAAGTTACAAGCAATTAAGGAGTGCTTATTTGTATTTGTTTTTGGAAAGTTTATCACCATTTCTGAAATTAGAACAAATTTAGAACTGTATGAGTATTAATTTATCATTACTTACTTCCCCACGGAACCCATAAGTAGAAATATTAGACAAGTCCTCGAATGACTGAAGTTTACTTGTGGTGAACCGCTCACATACTATCTCCATGTCTTCTTTCTGAAATTGGCATGGGATATTTTACTATTAAAACATTGGAAAATCAATCTCTTACACTAAAAAATAAAAACAAAAAATGTATGAATATTAGGGCCGAAAAAAAACCCAGTTCTGAATAATCAAAACCTTATCCCATTAAAATGGATTTGATTCAACAGAAAATTTGATAGGGTGGTGACCTACTCTAGCATATCTGTAATGTTATAAGCAGAAAAAGTAAGAATTTGGAAGGTAACTTTGCCATCTACACGTTCACCCCCTTTAACAACAGGATCTATCCAACTGCTCACAGACCAAGTCATCGGACATTTCAGCAAGCCACAGTCTGTGAACAGCCTAAAGCTATGTAGCCCTCAGCGTATAGCAGATTCCAGGAAACCTTGTGGGATGGTATAAGGTTGAGACAGTTTTAAACAAAAACTCATCATCAACTTCAATTTACTTCTAACTATTTCTAAAAATGTGCCAATAATTTTGTCTGGTCCATTTCAGAATTTCTGTTGGAATAATCTACAACTTAGCAATTTTTTCCTCTCCTTGGGGGAATTCATTGACTGTGTCACTGACGAAAGTATTGTGACCTGCGCACTATTACCGTTAGTATGATAATGTTTGACGCCGATTTCTGCTCGCGACTCTGGGAGACGCAAGCAGAAATCCGGGTTAAAATTACTGAATCAACAATAATAGAATGCAGGCCGCGTTACTTTCGGCAGAACTCCCCCATTTGTGTTTTATTCCACTGCAAACCGAAGATTCTGCAAGAAATTGGAACATAGTTCATGAGGTCAAAAAAAAAAAAAAAAAAAAAAAAAGACACCAGTCCATCAAGTTCAACCTATTTTGGATCTCCTGCGATCCCTCTTATATTTGAGATTTATCCAGAGTAAGCAACCGCCAATCTTTTTCAATTGTGACAATCCCCGCAGACCCAATATTGCAGTCCTATTTTTACCCTATATCCACTACTATCCTTCATTTTAATTAACGGTCGTATCCATGGATACACCTTTCCCGCTTAAAAAATTGTCTAACCCTTTCTCAAACATATCTATTGAATCTGCCATTACAACCTTCCCTTGCAATGAATTCCATATCTTGACAGCCCTTACTGTAAAGAACCCCTTCCTTTGCTGGTTGTGAAATTTCCTCTCCTCAAGCCTTAGGGGGTGACCACATGTCCTGTGTATGGTCCTTGGGGTAAAAAGTTCCCATGAAAGTTCTCTGTATTGACCCTTAATGTATTTGTACATAGTAATCATATCTCCCCTTAGACGCCTCTTTTCTAAAGTAAACATGCCTAAACTGGCTAACCTTTCCTCATAACTTAGTGACTCCATACCCTTTATCAATTTTGTCGCCCTTCTCTGAACCCTTTCTAGTTCCAAATTATCTTTTTTATAGAGTGGTGCCCAGAACTGTACTGCATATTCAAGATGAGGTCTTACCAACGATTTATACAATGGCAAAATTACATTGTCTTCCCTTGCATCTATGCCCCTTTTCAAGCATGCCAATACCTTATTTGCCCTTGCAGCTGCTGCTTGACATTGAGCACTATTGCTAAGTCTAATATATACGAGCACTCCCAAAACCTTTTCCCATTATAGATTCTCCTAAATTAATTCCATTTAATTTATAGATTGCGTTCTTGATCCCTAAATGCATAACCTTACATTTATCTATGTTAAACCTCATATTCCATTTGGCTGCCTAATCCTCCAGTTTATTTAAGTCCCTCTGTGGAGAAGCTACATCTTGCTCTGATTTTATTACCTTACAAAGTTTAGTGTCATCAGCAAAAATAGAAACTTTACTCTCTAAAACATCACCAAAGTCATTAATAAATATATTAAAAAGGAGTGGCCCCAGCACGGAACCTTGAGGTACTCCACTTAAACCTTTTGACCAATTAGAAAATATTCCATTTATCACATTTATCTGTTCCCTATTCTCTAACCAATACAAATGTTGTTTCCTAGACCCAGTTCCCTTATTTTGTAAGCCAACCTCTTGTGTGGCACTGTACCAAGGGCTATTGCAAAATCTTAGTAGACCACTACTGTGCTGCACTGGTCTAAGTTCCCACTAAATTCCTCATAGAAACTAATTTGATTAGTTTGACATGACCTATCCCTCACAAATCCATGCCGATTCCCACTAATAATCTTATTGTGCACCAAGTAATCCTGAATACTATCCCTTAATATACCTACCAGTAGTTTCCCCACTATTGATGTCAGGCTTACAGGTCTATAATTCCCAGGTTGTGATCTCGTCCCCTTTTTAAACCCGGCACCACATCTGCTGTTCGCCAATCCCTTGGTACTGAGCCTGATGAGAGTGAATCTATGAAAATTAAGAATAGCGGTCTAGCTATTTCTGAGTTTAGCTCCAAATGGGTCTATGCCATGTGGACCTGAAGCTTTATTTATCTTAATACTCTTCAGTCGCCGTTGGACTTCTTCTGTCAGCCAAGTATTAATTAATGGTACAGTTTAATTTCCATTTTTATGTATTACTCCTACCATTTGTTCCTCTCCAGTAAATATAAAATACTGAAGAAAAGAAAGTGTTTAATACCTCTGCTTTTTCCTTAGTATCATTTATCAATTCACCCATCTCACTTTTTAGGGGTCCTATATTATCTTTTTTAATCCTTTTGCCATTTATATACTTAAAAAACTTTTTGGGGTTTGTCTTACTTTCTTTTGCAACTTGCTTTTCATTTTCTAATTTAGCCAATCTAATTTCCTTTTCGCATGTTTTATTACATTCCTTGTACCTACGGAAGGACTCCTAAGACACTTCAGACTTAAACAATTTAAATGCACACTTCTTTCTTTGCATTTCTTCCCTTACCTTTTCATTTAGCTACATTGGTTTAAACTTAATTCTTTTACATTTATTTACCATAGGAATGAACTTATACGTGTATGTTTCCAACAACATTTTTAAAGACACCCCACTTTTCTTCCGTATTTTTTTCCTTCAAAAACGTTGTCCCAGTCTATGCACTTTATAGACTCCTTTAGCATATTACAATTTGCCTTTCTAAAGTTTAAAGTCCTAGTTGATCCCTTATACTGTTGGTTCTGGAAACTAATTTCAAATGAGAACATATTATGATCACTGTTTCCCAAGTGTTCCCTTACTTGAATATTTGATATTACGTATACATTATCTGTTATTACTAGGTCCAGTATAGTCTGGTTCCTAGTTGGATCCTCTACTAATTGGGACATGTAATAGTGTTTTAGCATGCTCAGAAATCTATTTCCCCTAGCTGTACCACAGGTCTCAGTACTCCAATCAATGTCCGGATAATTAAAATCCCCATAATTAAAACTTGACCTAGTTGTGTAGCCTTTTCAATTTGCTGTATAAGTTGGTTTTCCTGACTCATACTAATATCTGGTAGCATATCCCCATCAGCAACTTCCCTGAACTTTTCCCTTTGCTGTTTATTTCCACAATGACTCTATATTATCACCAATATTCTCGTAAATAACTTCCATTAGTACAAAAAGTGTAATGGTAGAAATATTTTTGCTCATGACTATGCAGCTCAGTAAATTATACCGGTTCAGTGGACATAAGACAAAGCAAGATTTTGGAGATAGTTTGGGAGATGTGCAGGTAAGACGGTGGCGGATCCAGGGGGGGGAGGGGGGTGGGGGTAGGCGAGCGGGGCATTCGCCCCCCCCCCCCCCCCCCAGCAGCAGAAAGCTTACCTTTAAAATAGGACCCAGCCGCCGATCAAAACGAGAGGGGGTGGTGCCAATCGCGAGCGGAAGGCGGGGCTAAACGCGGGCCAGCCAATCAGGGCAAAGGAGGGGCGTGATTATGCAAAATCATCCCCCTAAACATAAAGTCTAGGTCTGCCCCTGAGGTAAGATCTATATCAGGAGCTGCTGGTCACTTTTTAAAGCAGCAATTCACTTCTCTAACTGTAGTGTGGTTAAAAATAAATAATGTAGCTGGCAATGTGATATTATCATCGTTTATTTATAATACTCAACATGTTTTACAGTGGATAGCCGAGAATGTTTTATTATTCCCATCAGTCCTTGTCCCAGTGGAGCTCAGTCGAAATTTTTTTCCACACAAACAAACACTACAGGCAAAACACATGCATAACATACAAACTGACCAAAATCAGGCTGGATGAATCTTACTACTTTTTCCGCTGGCAGGAACGCAGAAGAAAGCTTGTATTACAGATCAAAACAGGAATGTAACTCAGGTTAATTCAATGACAAGCCGCAAAATACACACACACACACACACACACACACACAATTTAGATATAGGTTATATTGGAGAAAAAAATACTCCTGCAACCAACATCCTTTACCATAGATATGCTCTAAATACCAGGAAAACCTTAAAAAAAATTGTGTAACCTTACCCTAATTCCACAACCATTGTCCTGAATTTGAATTAATTTCATCCCTCCTTCTTTAATGGTCACTTGAATGCTTGTTGATTTAGCATCTAAACTGTTATAGAAGAAAAATGTAAAATAAATTAGCTCTATGTAATAAATCGCAGATACAAATACATGAGCACTAACAGTGTGGTACAATGTACTTAGAGGCAGATTAAATTCTCAGGGGCGTATTCAATTGTCAGCGTGAACGCTGAAAAACGAGCGCTCAAAAAATCTTACCGTTAATACGGTAATTACTCGCGGAATTTCAGCGAGTAAACTACCGTATTAACGGTTTTCACGCGCAATATTACCGTATAAACTGTAATATTTTTGAGCGCTCGTTTTTCAGCGTTAACGCTGACAATTGAATACGCCCCTCAGCGTTGAGCTGCGCATTATTACCATTACTATGGCAATTTTTTAATGCTGATTTTTGCTTGCAGCTCTGTGAGCCGCAAGCAATGATCTACGTTAAAATTACCGTAGTAACGGTAATAGTGCACGGCCCGCGTTGTTCTAAAGAACAAAGCGGGGAACTGAATCTGCCCCTTAGTATAAAAATTTCATTTTACGTTCCAAATAATGTAATTATGCACACCCACAATTTTTACTGGCAGGTCAGTGCTTAATCATCATCATTTCATGAAATTTACAACATGCACTGCCTGTTGAATTTTAAAGATACGTTCAATAACTACATTGAACTAATAAAAAAATAAAATACACCTCCACTTTAAAAACTTACAATGTATTATTTGGAATTATCACCCCAAAAACACTACAACACTGGGTACAATCATGCGTTTGTACCACCCTGTGTTGATTGCCACTGTCAAATTGCTGGCCCAACGGCATTTAACACTTGCAAATCTGCAGCTACTTATTCAAAATGATAAAATATGGTGACTTTACCCACTTTGCTCCCTGATTTCATGCCCATAACCATGTTGGGTCAGGCAAAATACTAATGCATTTTGTATAAGGGACCCCCTGTAGTGTTAATTTGATGTGAAATCAGTGATCCAAATTGATTTAATCCCTTAAAAATAAGCTTTTCTGAATAAGAAGCTGGAGCACGAAATAGAAACGAATAAGAAGCTAACTTCAGCCTCGTCATTTCTGTATGGTTTTAAGCTTGATAAATAGGCTCTATAACCTTACTATAACCTAGCCAGTTTACAGATATGATAATCCTGCATTTGTTGTAGAGAGCTACAGAATGTACCTGCACTATATAAATAAATGTTGATGATGATTTGTCAATCACTACTTTAAACAAATCTCCAAGGTGTCTCATTTTATTCTTTCTGTAAACATTTGTCATACATATCTTATGTCTGTCAATGTTTAACAAATACTGCTTTATGTAGATTAGTACATATACAATAAACTAATACATCAAGAAGAGCATACTTCACAGCATGTATATAAATGTGTACATGTAACATGTCATGACACGACCTTTATGAACATGTATATTATCACTGTTGATGTATTAGAATAAAACGGCAATGCCTCTATAGAAATGTGTATATAACGTGATATGACTATGAACAACCAATACTTACCAGTTCTCCATCATTTCCTTAATGGCATTGGCTGGTCTCTGGATCACTTCCCCAGCTGCGATTCGGTTCACCACGGTGTCATCCAGCCGGCGGATCACCCCAGCAGTAAGCGGCATGATAGCTGTCAGTGGCGGCACTTCCTGCTACACACCATTGTGTTCACATAAGTATCACACACACATGTGCACTGTCACTGATGTGTTCCCGCATAATGTAAACAGAGAACACATTTAGCGCGCTAGAATTTACATCACATACACTGAACTTCCGAGACCACAAAGTAAGGTCCAATCAGGGTTATGGGAGGGATTTTTTTACCAGACTATTTTATTGTAATAAAAATGTCTGTATGTTAGCGCCACAGGCGACTGGGGTTACGGGTGTCGGCCATATTGTCGGAGACCATGATCCTTTGTTATCTAGGCAAATGGCTGATATAAGGGGAAGGTGGAAAAATATACATTTTTTTTTTTAAATATAAAACTATTGAAGACAGCGTGGGTAGAATCGCAGCTTTCCCCAGTTTTGTCACCAAGTAAGAAAAATATGATTTGTAACATAGCTAGTTATTTAGTTTGCGAGGATAGAATCACGAAAAACTTAAAATTCAAACTTGCATTTGTTAGCAACTATGTGGAAATGTAGCAGCAGAACGTTGTATTAAACGTCACAGGATCAGTCCTCAGCATAGTATAAAGTCTGAGTTATTGTATAGAGTATTGCAGTATTCTTTAGTTACTACCTTTCTGAATGGATAGGAGTTCCAATCGTATTTTAGATATCTTCGGAAGTACCGAGGTGCATCCAAGTGAACTGGTTCGTGTCGTGTTCATGGTCTTGCTTTTTCCAAATGCAACAAAATGTTGTTTAAAATTATTGTGGCTGTTTCTTGCTGAACATTTTTTCTTATTTACACTCTAGGTGTTTGTTAATATAGTGGTTAAAATAACTTTTAACATCCGTCTTTTGCGTTTCTTTATGCACTAGAATTCGAAGAGTCATGAGGTACATGTTCTGAAGCAGTGTTCTCCCCAGAAAATGTTGCCATCCAGGTAGCATTGAAAAGTAGCCTGGTGGGGGCAGTTGTAATTCTTTGAAATAATATTGTAAAATGTTGGAGGTTATTGCCCACACTTGCCAGGACTGGTCAGACAGTGGTCTAACACACACTGCTGGCTGTATTACTCACATAGGGGCCTATTTATTAAGTAGTGTTATTGAAGTGAAGTATACTTACCATCATTCCGACGCAAGTTGGAGTGCTGCGCAAATTTATCATGTTATCTACTGCTTTGTATTCTGTTTTGTTTTTTGGAGCAGTCACTATAAAATAGTATGGTGACTGCTCCCTATCACAATCTAAGAAGTTCCGAAAAAGAGATTTTTTTCGGAAACCAGCCAGCTTGCGTACATCATCGTAAATTAAGTCTTCACTTCATTTTTCATTTATGTCCAGCTCTGCTCCGAAGAGCAGAGCTGGACAGTGTCTGTGCGGAGGGATCATGTGATCCCTTCCTGTCACATGATCTAATTCCTACTGGAGATTTTCGTTCTGCACATGCTCGGTGAAGAAGAAATGAGGAAATCCGAAGACGAGCGCATTACGAAGAAGGCGTGGTGAGTATTTTTTATTATCACAGAAACAGCAGTTTATTGGAACTGCTGTTCCTGTGCTGGTGCTGGTTTTTTAAAATAAATTTGAGAAATAGTTCAATCCTTATCAATGCGATAAGGATTAAAAACTATTTTAAATTTTTTGCGGATATTGATAAATGTGCCCCATAGTGCCTTTTCTAAAAGGAGAAACAATGGTTTATTCTATTATAATAGGATTCTGGTTTGCTCCAAGAGCCAAGTAGAACACTGAACATTTCAATAGCAGTGTTTTGCTTCTCTATATTACCATAGTGTTAGAATGTCTGGAATTGTGCAGGAGGCATGCAATGAAATTCTTCCACATGAAATTAACTCAACTGGTGACTGCTTGCCGGTGGTGGAAGACATTTTAATACCCTGTGGATTGTCATCCTGAAAAAAAATTAAAAAAAATGAGTGTGTGCCGTGCTAAGTATGCAAGTGAAACATCTTTGCATTTTCTTACAGAAGTCCTGGGAGGGCACAGGAGTGTGGGTGCACATGTCCTGGGAGGGCACAGGAGTGTGGGTGCACATGTCCTGGGAGGGCACAGGAGTGTGGGTGCACATGTCCTGGGAGGGCACAGGAGTGTGGGTGCACATGTCCTGGGAGGGCACAGGAGTGTGGGTGCACATGTCCTGGGAAGGCACAGGAGTGTGGGTGCACATGTCCTGGGAGGGCACAGGAGTGTGGGTGCACATGTCCTGGGAGGGCACAGGAGTGTGGGTGCACATGTCCTGGGAAGGCACAGGAGTGTGGGTGCACATGTCCTGGGAGGGCACAGGGTGTGTGGGTGCACCAGTCAGGTTGTACTGTAGTACATGGACAAAAATATCACTATGATGTCTTGTATGAAGATGGAAAGTCCCTGGGCTCATGATAAAGGGCAGACTATATAAGTAAGGAAGGAGGAGAAACTGGTAGTAATGTAGTACCTGGACTCGTATCGGCAGTATCACTATGGAGAAACTCTGGGTTTAGGGAAAGGGTCAGACTATGTAAGTAAGGAAGGAGACACTCGTAGTTCTGTAATACATGGACCCAGATCAGCAGTATCAGTATCCTGGGGATGTAGAGAATCGGACCAGGGAATGGGCTAGATTATGCAAGTAAGAAAAGGGGGAGTACAATATAGTTTCTGTAGAAAGCAAAATAATTTGTAATAACAATGCGCTGCTCAGAGGATAATGCATACACTATATTGGGCCCTAGGTTCCCAAACTGTGCGCCGCGGCTCCCAGGGGTGCCGCGACCGCTGTCACTGGGGTGCCGCGAGCCAGACATAAAAAAAAACAAACCAAAGAACACATAAAATTACCAATCCGCCGGGCGCCGTGACCCAGCAGCCTCCTCTCCCCCGCAGCAGCTTGTTACTGACGTCGATATTCAGTGACAGCTGCGGGAGAGAGGAGGCTGCTGGGTCCCGGCGCCCGACGGATTGGTAAGTTTGTGTTCTTTGTTTTTTTTTTTTATGTCTGGCGCGGGGCACAGGAGAGAGTGACAGCGGGGCACAGGAGAGAGTGACAGCGGGGCACAGGAGAGAGTGACAGCGGGGCACAGGAGAGAGTGACAGCGGGGCACAGGAGAGAGTGACAGCGGGGCACAGGAGAGTGACAGCGGGGCACAGGAGAGAGTGACAGAAGAGAGTGGCTCAGGAGAGTGACAGAAGAGAGGGGCACAGGAGAGTGACAGAAGAGAGGGGCACAGGAGAGTGACAGAGGGGCACAGGAGAGTGACAGAGGGGGCAGTGGAGGAGGACACAGCGTGAGAGGGGCAGTGGAGGGGGGACACAGCGTGAGAGGGGCAGTGGAGGAGGACACAGCGTGAGAGGGGCAGTGGAGGGGGGACACAGCGTGAGAGGGGCAGTGGAGGGGGGACACAGCGTGAGAGGGGCAGTGGAGGAGGACACAGCGTGAGAGGGGCAGTGGAGGGGGGACACAGCGTGAGAGGGGCAGTGGAGGGGGGACACAGCGTGAGAGGGGCAGTGAAGGGGGGACACAGCGTGACAGAGGGCAGAGGAGGGGACAGCGTGAGGGGGCAGAGGAGGGGACAGCGTGAGGGGGCAGAGGAGGGGACAGCGTGAGGCGGCAGAGGAGGGGGGACATCGTGAGAGAGGACAGAGGAGGGGGACATCGTGAGAGAGGGTAGAGGAGGGGGACATCGTGAGAGAGGGCAGAGGAGGGGGGACAGGGTGACGGGGCAGTGTGTCTGGATGCAGAGGGGGCAGAGTGTGTGGATGCAGAGGGGGCAGAGTGTGTGGATGCAGAGGGGGCAGAGTGTGTGGATGCAGAGGGGGCAGAGTGTGTGGATGCAGAGGGGGCAGAGTGTCTGGATGCAGAGCGGGCATTTTTGCATACAACTAAATAAGTAGTTCTGTCCTGACCTAAATACTTAGTATAATTTTTTGACCCAACTACTTCTAAAACAGGACTGCTCAATAATTATTTTGGAGGGGTGCCTTGAAAAAATTTGGAGACTCTAAGGGTGCCGCGAACTGCAATATTTTGCGAACCACTGTATTAGGGTATATCTTCACAGATTAGCAACTTTTTACTATCCATAATAAAACTTGCTCATGCCATGCATGTCTATACATATTTCAAATTGGAAAAATAGTAGGAAAAGCAGAAACAAACTATCAACAAATTCTGTTGGCAGGTATTTGTTTTCATTAGTTAATTTTCCCCAAAGGTAATATTGTTTAATAAATGAGTGTTACCTCCGTGGATTCATACCATGGCACACACAAGACCATCCACTTGAGTCACTGTCCGTCTCGTAATCGCCCACGACACCTACTTTCTCTGCTAACAAGCAGTGGCTCCAGACCCAACCCCACAGTCTGACATGTGACAGGCAAGTGACGTGGACAACGGCTGGCTGGAGCCTGCTGTGGTGGAGTTTGTATGTTCTCCCTGAGTCTGCGTGGGTTTCCTCCGGGCACTCTGGTTTCCTTCCACAATACAAAACATACTAGTAGGTTAATTGGCTACTATTAAATTGACCATAGTCTGTCTGTGTATGTGTTAGGGAATTTAGACTGTACGCTTTATTGGGGCAGGGACTGATGTGAGTTAGCTCTCTGTGCAGAGCTGCGGAATTAGTGGCGCTATATAAATAGCTGATGATTATGGTTACCCCAGGCTGTTAAGCAATGTGTGTTACTAGCAGGACGCGGAGTGTCATGGCAAATCAATGTGTGTTGCTAGCAGGATGTGTGATGTCATAGCAAAGCAATTTGTGCTTGTTTATAGCTTGGTTTTTAGCAATCAATATGAAGTCAGACATTTCACAAGATCCAAGTGTTAGTTTTCTTTATTCCATGCACATGAAACAAGAAACAATGCATTTGAGCAATCTTTTATACCTTTACTTTTGCTGGACAGAGTTTTAGAAACACAGGGTGTGTTTAGCACTACCCCCTTATACAGAATTTGTCTTTGTAGGGGCCCACTACACATCTAGTTTAATCTAGTCTTCTGGTACCTTGGTACAAACAAACACGAAGAATGTGTCTGATCTCACTCTTTGTAAGGCCTCAATTGAGCAGACTATTCTTCCCTGCAGAATATTAACTTGTATAACTATTTAAAATATAAACGCCTATATATTTATTACTTGAATTCATCCAAATTCCATTATATTTATAACATGCTGCTAGCAGGATGTGGAACGTCATGGCAAAACAATGTGTGCTGCTAACAGGATGCTGGGCGAAATGGCAGAGGAGTGCACTAGGCTGCAGCGACTCATGGACTACCTGCAGGATCTGGAGAGAGTGTGTTCATAGCTCGTCCACCCCCGCACAACCCCAGGAGGAGTGCTGTAATATGTAGATAGGGACGGCAGACCCAGGCACCATAGGAACATTCACCCTAGTGGGGTGGAAGATGGGCTGTATGAGGACAAGAAGCAGTCAGTGTGCTGGAACTCTCTGACAAGGAATGTGGGCTAGCAGTTCTTCTTCCGAAACAAGCTGCAGTACTACATCAAACTGGAGACCTTCTATAACACTGAATATGGCATGTCCTCCACACAAGCCTTATCTGGCACAGCCAACTCCGCCTGTCTCTCCTGCTGCTCTTGGGTGGATGCCAGGGCTAGTTCTCTAACACTGGGGTAGGGCATCAAAATGAATGTACTGATTTCACACAGAGGGGTGTGGTAGCTACTTTACCCGTCACAGTTACCAACATACCATGAATTGACTGCACAGCTCCCCACAGATACGGACACAAGTGTTATACTGTCATTGCACAGCAGAGGGCTCAGAGGATTCAAACTCCCTGCGCGAGGGATGTGCATGACATCCCTTCTAGTACATATTTTCATCTCTAATCATCCTCCTCGCTTCATAAAAGATGCAGCATGGAGTGAAGATGATCACTTTTGATTCCTTATATGTACTTTAGTGTTAGAATAGGAAGCGTATTGTGTATGCAAGGATTGTAATTGTGGGTATGGGAAGCAGACAGATGCTGATGGATGTAGGTGTAATTGGGTGTGTTGGAGTGACTTGCAATATGAGATAAGTAGTTTATATCCAAAAGGTAAGAAGATGTGACTTCTTCTGTATTGTAGGAGTGCAGATTCGTTTCTCTTAGCTTTCTGTGGAATGTTGCTATTCCAACATTCTAAGTTTATTACTTTTGACTTGCGCCAGGGAGTGTCTGTTCTTCTCGGCTTGTTTGTTTTGCTGTTTGATTTTCTGATGGAGCGGTGCACTTTATGGAGTCAGTCACTTATCCTTTATAAGGTGGCAGTTCTAGATAACTGTGGTATTGTAAAAAATAAAACTTGGTTTCTAAGGTGTTTCATCCATAAATCCAGATCTACTTCATTAAAGTGAAGAATGCTGTGAGGTGAGTTTATTTAAATACATTGTTCATGTGCAAAAATACTCTACAAATGAGAGAATCTTAATTGCTATTTCTCCACTAGCAAAAAAGGGGAAAAGGAACCGCTCCACACAGGATAGTACCCTACCTCACTAATATTTTGTATTAATAGAGTATGAGTGAGGGGGTGCTAGGTCACGCTATTAAGTGGAGAGCAAATAAGATACATAAACCCCTTCCCTAGTGGAGAAATACATAGGATTTTTATTGGTATACATTAAAAATGATCAGTGAGGGTATACTCCCAATTAAAACAAGCGAAATATTAAAAAATAGTGTTGAGAAAAAGAGATTAAAAATAATTGACCCTGTGTGTCTATTCTTCCACAACATGTATCCTATAAACAATCTTCGTTCAAAAACCATATGTCATAGTAAACAAATAAGGCAAACAGTTTCCAGTGTATGACAAAATTCCCTGTGTCTGGAGTCTTATATGCTATATATAGGAAATGCCAAGCATATAGTTGTATCTAATTGTCACATATGTGCTGGATTGCACTAGTAAATTATGACTCCAAATATTATGCCATAATGCATATTGATATTAAATAGAGATATCTGCAATTGTTAATTTGCATCTCCTCGATATTTGTTTACACTAGTAGTTGCACCTCATTGGTATTTGTTTGCACTAGTAGTTAGCGTGGTATTTGTGGTATAAGATATCACAGGGATTGTATGATGCGTGATCCCTTTAGGCAACATTGGTCTCCTTGCATAGTGCTAAAATCGCTTGCAGTATACCTCCATACCGTCTCTTACTAAGACATTAAATTCGGGTAGTAAGCGTTAAAGCGCTGGTGTATGTTAGTGGAAAGAATTTAACTATCGGTAAGTTTGTTTGCTACAGCGGCTAAACGCTGCGTTCGGCCCCGCCCACTTCCGGGTCTGATGTCGGCCCGACGTACGTTTCGCTATGATGCTTAATCATGGCTACTCCTGAGGGGTTAGTTTTATACTGCTGTAAACCAATCGGTATGTTTACAAATTACGTAATGTCCACCATCGGATCTATCGTGATAATACATGACATGTTTGTAGTTCTCTCACAGTATTCTAATCAATGTCATTGTGTCCGGTTGTTAGTTCTGGCAGAATGTGTATTTGGATGTTTGTTAGAATCTAATTGTGAGCAGAGCAAACACATAAGTTAATTATTATGGGGTAAAGAGTATAACATTATTAGGAAGGTGATATGTAAATATATCATTGGGTTTAACAAAATATTCCTCATTTCTATTATTGATTATAACATTTACTGATCATTGCCACATCCATGATTCTTTATCTAGCACATATTATGAGTTATTGTTGTTATTGTCTTATTTTAGTATAATTTTATATGATGTATTGTTTGTTTTGGTTTCTTATTTTTTATTAATTATTTATTTTGTATTTATTATTGACTTGTCATCTATTTTTTTGTTTTATTTTTACTTTTTTACTATTATTGTTAATTTTTTATTATTTTATTACTTATGTATTTTCACTCCATTTTATTTTTTATATACTATTATTTATTTGTGAATTATTTATTTATTGTTCTCTATCCTATCTCTATTGTAATTGTTTGTTTATTTTTGTGAATTTTATTATTAAATTTTATTTCATTTTTTTTAAATATTTTAATTTATTATTTATAGTGTATATGTGTTTTCTTCCACCCTTATATATATTTTATTATTTGTTTAATTTGTTGGTTATCTGTTTTGTTTTTTATTTTGTTATTTATATTTTGTTATTTATTTTTTATTGTATTTTTTATTTATTTTTTCATATTTTTTACCTTATTTTTTACATTGTTTATATATTTTATTTTATTTATTGGGTATGTATCACTGTGCATATTGTGTTACTCATAGAAAATTTACATAATTAGGTAAGTATATTATAAAGAGTATAAAGGTGAAAAACAACAGATAAAAGTCAACAATAAATGACATAGCTGTATGTATTTTGTTAATCCCAAATACTGCTAAAATTGGATTCATTGGAAATGGAAAGAGAGAAGAGATATTGTTTGAATTATATTTAGACAGGCTTAGTAACCAGTCTATTATATGTCTCATTATGTATGTATCAAATTGAAATCTCACATAGGACTTGACCATATTAAATGTGTAGAATAGAAATTGTGAATATTAATATGACAATTATAGGGTGTAAATATAGTATTGATTAATTTTATAGGGTACCATTTGAATGGTAAGGGTGAGATCGTAAGAACTGGAAACCAGTTTTATTGGTAGTGGAAAATCATAAGAGTGTGAAATAGGTGATCAAAAATTAGTTATGGACCAACTATATTGGTCATTAAAGTATAAGTGGTAAAAAGAAAAAGTGAGTAAATAAAGGCATGAGAGACCATAAACCAAAATAAATATGAAGGTAAGTGATGGGAAAAAGTATATATGGTATTAATTGGAAAAGTTTAATAAGGGTGAGATATACGTGGTAATACATGAATATCTATAATTAAAATGTTCATCAATGTGAATTAACGGTAGATTAAATTGCATAAGGACTATCACAAATAAAGCCCCAATGATAAATATGTTGCAAAATGTTGTATATTGTGTATAAATAGCAATATTCATATCAATTATGTTTAGACCAGTGATATCAAATGATCAACAATTAAAAGTCAATATAGGTAGTGCTATAATCTTAGATTAGATTATTTTAATAGTTCGACCTGTTTCCTAGTAGGCAAGCTATTGCCCCCTATTAAAGGTTTGAAGACAAACTCAATTGATAGAATAAATTGAGTCTCCATTATTTTCCATTGTTTTATAGGGCAGGTCTATAGCCTCATAAAATTCGAATATATGAAGCTGATTGAGTAAATCCAATGATATTTTTATTTTTTATTTATATTAGTTCTCCTACAAGAAGCTGGTATAGCTCATGTTCTCATTCAAGCCAAATGGTATTATGGAATTCAATAAAAATATCCATCGGCTCTCTCTTTGTAGGAGTTGTTTAGTGACATCGCCTCCTCTAATCCCCATCTTAATTTGTTCAATACCAAAAGCTTTCATGTCATAGGAATTTCCTCCATGTTTGTAGAGGAAGTGTCGTGCCACTGATGTTAGTTGTTTAAATTTTCTTTCATCTGTGGCCGCATTTATAATTGAACCAATGTGTTCTAACAATCTATTCTTTAGCATTCTGCTTGTCATGCCTACATATACCATATTACATGGGCATGTAAGAGCCTATATTACACATTTGGTAGAGCAGTTAATAAATTATTCAATTTGGTGTTTATTCCCATATCTGTCGAAGTCTACAGTTTTTTCCATGTGTAGACATGCCTTACAGTGGCCACATTTATAAGATCCTTTTACTGGTGGAATTGAGTTGCCTGTAGAAAAATGGCTTCTCACCAATTTGTCACCTAAGTTGGGTGATCTACGCCAGCTAAAATCAGGTCTTGGTCCCAAATTCTTTGATAGGTCCGTATCTGATAGAATAATAGGCCAATATCTTTGTACTATATTTTGTATCTCTTTCCATTCATGGCAGAAATTTTCCACAATTCTGATTTTCTTGTCATTTGTGGGTTTAGGCTTGCTAAATATTAGCTCACTCCTATCTTTAAAGTTTGCCTGATTTAAAAGCTTTTTTAATGAGTCTTTTACTATACCCTCGTTGTATAAGTCTTGTGCTCAACTCTGCAGATCTCTTCTTAAAATCAGACATGTTGGAACAGTTTTGTTTTAATCTCAAGAATTCTCCCTTAGGGATATTGTTTATTACGGGTGGGAAATGAGAGCTTTCACTGTGGAGTATATTGTTAGTGGCTGTTTTCTTGCGAAATAGGTCGGTAGTTATTCTACCATCTTGCGTCTTCCTAATGGTCAAATCAAGAAAGTTGACATATTCCTGATGCATCTCGTATGTTAGATGTAAGTTGTTTGGATTGTCATTGAGAGTCTCTACGAACTCTACAAAGGTTTCTTGTTTACCATTCCACATAATAAGGATGTCGTCGATATAACGCATCCATATAATTATGTTATCCGTGTATATATTCAACTGATCGCAGGAGACAGTTTCTCTCTCCCACCTGCCCAGGTAGAGATTGGCAAAAGTGGGGGCACAATCTGCCCATATTGCCGTCACTTGTACTTGTAAATAGAAACGATTATGAAAAACGAAAAAATTCCTCTTTAGTATGAATTCCAGGAGTTCAATCAAGAAAAGGCTAAGAGTGGGATTATCACTGGCCTGTAAGAAGAACTTAACTATGCCTACTTCATGCTGGATGCTAGTATAGAGTGACTCTACATCCATTGTTATAAGCCAAATGTCATACACTGGCAACTGTTTGCCTTCTTTGTTTACTTTGTTTACTATGACATATGGTTTTTGAAAGAAGATTGTTTATAGGATACATGTTGTGGAAGAATAGACAGGGCAATACTGTCATCTAGAGTCCATATTGTCAAACATACATAATCAGTTCTATCCCAGATGATACATTGTATCAATAGAGATACTACAATACAAGTATAATATGGACTAATTCACAGATCTCAAGAGCCTTTGGAAGTATTATATAGGTTCCAATCGGCTCCACCACAGGGTCAATTATTTTTAATCTCTATTTTTCTCAACACTATTTTTTAATATTTTGCTTGTTTTAATTGGGAGTATACCCTCACTGATCATTTTTAATGCATACCAATAAAAATCCTATGTATTTCTCCACTAGGGAAGGGGTTTATGTATCTTATTTGCTCTCCACTTAATAGCCCTACTCCAAAGGTGAAGCTCCCCTAAATGGTGAAATGAGAGAAAGACAGACTGCATTACAAAAGGGACCTTTCACCAAATTATATATAATTATATACAATGCAGAACCTGGTCTGAAGTCAGTTTGTAAGTTTAACACATTATTTTTGTTCACCCCCTCTTATAAGTATTAGTGCAAGTAGGCCTATGCCATTTCTTTCCTAGTAGAAAATGATTTTTGGGAATACTTGCTGCATTGCTACTGCACAGTGTGGGGGACTAAAGGTGCATGTCTAATTTCTGGTGGGAATTTCTTCTTTGTTACACTGGTTCCCCATGTGTAAAATGAAGGTTAGGGTTTTACAAGAGGTGGCTATTTGGCATGTAGCAGCACTTGGCACTTAGAATATGATAAAATAGTATAAAAAAGTATTTGGAAGTACCTACAATGGGTAACAGAAGGAGGACATATTCACGAATGTTGGGAATAGCAGTGGTAGAGTGAATTATGATCCTGTTATCTGTTCAAAATGATGTGAGTTTGGAGCAGCTCCACCAGATGTATTGAAGCCTATTTGTAGACAATTTCTCCAGCTTCTCTGATGGTGAACAAAATGTTTGAGTCAAAGGTGTCCCCCATCTCTCGTTCCCATTTGAGTTCATGTAAGGTTTTATCAGGAATATAAATTTTATTTAAATTATTGTACAACCTGGATATCAGCCCTTTGGTTGAGGTGTGAAAATGCATAGTGATTCTAGTGGAGTCTTGGTATGAATGGGTCTGTGTATTTTTTAGATTTGTTTATTCATGTATTGGACTGTTGGAAGCAACACTTAATATATTGTGTAGAAGTGTATCTAAAGCAAAACTGGCTTCATAGATATGGTAGAGCAGTGTTGGCTAACCTGTGACACTCCAGTTGTTGTGAAACTACAAGTCCCAGCATGCTTTGCCAATATATAGCAGCTTATTGCTGAAGGGTATGCTGCGACTTGTAGTTTCACAACACCTGGAGTGTCACAGGTTAGCCAACACTGTGGTAGAGGTTCTCCATATTGCTTCCATGGCTGTAGTGAAGAGGAAAGAATGTGTGCATATTTCTTACCTTCCCCCTGACCTTTAGAAAGATAGATTAATCTGAGATGGATCCAGTGTCCCCTGCACTCTAATACTATTAGATCTATCAACATCATCTAATAGCAGATTCAGGGCCTGATTATCTAATAGGCTGAGTAGGCTGCAGCCAAGGGCGCAAGGTTTGGACTGGGGGGGCGAGTAGGAGAGACAAGAATTGCGACAGACGCAGGTGTGACAGCCCCTTCCACATCTTCACCCTCAGTATCGCTCATTCATACCTCCATTCTGTTATATAGTTCTGATTTAATGAAAACAAAATGAGTGACAAAGATTGACATGACCTTTTTAAACAGCCAACTGGAAGAGAGTTTAAAAAACATGCGAACATAAAAATTGATGGGGAGGTGAAGGAAGCTGGATTTCAAAATTAAGGACAAGCTTGTTTTTAACTACCGCATAATAGTCTGATATGGAAGGTAAGGGGGCTCTACAAGCGTATTAGTCTAGGCTGCTGATCTCAACCCTTAGTCAGGCCCTGAGCAGGTTGCATGTAAACAAGCTAGTGGTGCCAAGTAAGTATTTTCTCTTGAACTAAATGCACCTGCTATATAATATATATATATATATATATATATATATATATATATATATATATATATATATATATATATATATATATATATATATATATATTATTGCTGCCTCACAGTGCTGGGGCCATGACTTCGGGCAAAATGGATGTGTGTGTGTCAGTTGTACGCTCCAATGGGACAGGAACTGATCTGCATGACAACATATTCCCTGTGCGGCACTGCATAATATGATTTGCTATAGAGAGATATATATATATATATATATCAGCAATATAAGTCAAATCTTCTGTTTTGATATATTGCATAAATAACTAATCTTTGCATCACAGGTTATGTTGACATATGAATCACTCACAACAGTGAAACATCAATAAACTCAAGATAGCAAATGTATCTTTGTTTCAGTTTCTTGTTTTCATAACTATAACTACAGTATATTCGGTTTCGTTTCTTGTAGTTTTATCTGTCTTTTTTAAATGTAGACAATTACCACTAGAGGTCACTAAACACTATATTGTAAGAGTTATTGCAGGGTATACGAGAGATCATGTTTCTTGTTTTTGTTTTGTAGATGTGTATTTTCTCGTTAAACATTGCATTTTTCCTCATTTATATTAAAGGAGGCTCAAGGTGTTGGTTTTGTATAGCACTATATACAGATGGAGCAAGTTATGTTGTGTTGTGGTGATCACTAGGCAACACTACAGACCAATGCCCTACACTCCAGAAAGTAGTAAGAAGTCCAGAGAAGGGTGGGTTATAATCCCCAGATCTCCCCCATCCTGGCTTCAATAAACTCTGTGGTACCCTCACCTGATGTGGTAGGCTGTCAAGTTTTCAAACTGGTATGCCTTGTTGTGCTACCTACAGTTTATGCATTTCATGCATTTCAATCAAATAACAACGATCCTCAAATTGTCAGCCAACCCAAAATGACAGCCATGAGCATGGTGTCTCCCTGTGGTAATAAAAACCAGTATCAGACTAGTGCCTTTATGCTGGAGGGTGCAGTAAACAGCAACACCCTCACGTGCCCTCAAAAAGTGCCGGACCTCTTCTGACATCCCTGGGCAGTGGGCATAAGTGTAATTAACTAAATTGCGACCTATTGTGCATGGGCCAATACTGCCGCATCCACAATGTAAAAATTCACAAGGATTGATATGGTTTATTTGTATGCATAACATTTCCTCCATCAAACAGGCCAATGTCACGTATGGTTTATAATCAATCATTAAAACACTGCATTCATATATTTATGTAATTCACATTATTAATGTAATAGTTAAAACTTTCGGGTAAAATAAAATATGCTGTCTATTTTTATTTTAATGCACTCTAGCTCTCAAAGGGGCATATTTAACAAGGACCGCAAAATATGAAAAATAGTTTTCAATCCTTAACGCATTGATAAGGATTGAACTATTTCTCATATTCATGAAAAAACCTACACAGGAACAGCAGTTCCGATAAACTGCTGTTCCTGTGAAAAAAAAAAAAGAACTTACCATTCCATTTTCGTAATGCGATCCTGGGTGGATTCTTCGTTCCTCATTTCAAATCCTGTGCGCATGCACCGATTGATAACTCGGGCATGTGCACAGGCATCCAAACAGCACTGACCCGAAGGACCTGGGTCATGAGAAAGGGCTGCACATGCGCTGTAAAGCTCTGCTTTTCAGAGCAGAGCTTAACAGTGCTGAAAACGTTCAGAAACGGTAATGTACGCCAGCCTGAGCTTGTGTAAAAGTTTTTTTCGAAAGTTGCTAAATATGCGTTACATGGCAGTTCACATAGACATCTATGGGGACTGCTATGTGTGGACGAGTTCCCGAGTACCGGCCATCTTGAAATTGACTCCGGCGCGGGAGGGGTTAAATCACCGGCGCTAGGCGACGCATGAACTGTATATGTATTAAAATGTTTTAGTTTTTTTTTAATGTAAATAAAATGCTTAATATATATCGCTGCAGCACTGGCTGGGGTTAAACCTATTAAAAGTAATTTCATTGTTTTTCAATAAGCATTGTCTAAGCAATTTATGTGGTTCCAAAGCACAAACAATGTATTTAGCAAAAAGGTTTAGTAGTTCAATAAACAAGTACAATACAGCCAATACCAAATATATACATACATTCGCCTCGCTCCGCTGGTACCATCTACAGTCCTTCAGTCTAGATGATTATCTGGTTCCAGGGAGCTGTATATAAACACTTAGTGATACAGTGAAAACAATGCAGATGAGTTGGCTTGCTTCCATAGGTTCAGGCTTCAGGAGGGTCCAGTGCAATGCAGGTCATTGGCCAGTTCAAACAACCCCATCCAAGGGTTGGGGGTCTGCTCTCCAGATGATGACTCGGATTTTCCCGCCCAGAATCCAGTTTAAACTAGTCTATTTACACTACACAGACAATATCATTCTAATCATTTATTCCCTACAATCTATAACTACCATACGCAATGTGCGTTCTGTTTGGCGATTGCACCTGATGTCTGCGAATAAATTGGGGATTAGAATGATACTAAACATGATATATTTCCTGTAACGTGAACCTTAAATATCACTAAAGTGTACATATAACCTTATAATATATAACTATAAACCAAATACTATCTGCACATAAACGACTGTGGAATGGAACCATTATAAATATGAAATGTATAAATAAATGAATGTGAAAGTGCGAGTGTATGCGTGCGTGTTTTATCGTGTGATCGCGCCATGACATGTAACACGTGGTGTACTGATCGCAATCGCACAGTAAAACAATATTAATCAATATACTTTTTCATCCAATTATACGACTTCGACAAACCCTGAGTGTAAAAATGGGTTTTAGATTTAAAATGTGTGTGTAGGCGCTGCAGCGACGGTAAAGAACCGGCAGTTAGCTAAGTATTAAATGTATAACTGTGTATTTTAAATGCATGTGTGTGTAAAGTGTATATAAGTATAATAAATAAAACAAACTTACCCTGTGCTGGGGCTGCAGAGGCAGCCCTGGATGCCCTTCACCCTCTGGCAGCCAGCTTCAGTGGCTGCCGGAGGGACTTCGCAACCAGCCTACTGGAAGCAAATAGGTCCAGGAGGTGCAGCGCCTCCTGGGAGTCCCAGGAAGCCAAGTCGCTAGTTGGAGCTCCAATAGCTTCAACTAGCGACAGGGCAGGGACTGCTGCCCCTGGATCTGGCTGCTCTCCCCTGGTACTATTTTCGGCCAGGGAGCAGAGCCAGACCCTGGCACCCAGTCCCTGGAAGTCAGTTTGAGTGGGATATTTAAAAGATAAACCTCTCGCCCCAGACAGAGAGGCACCAGGGGAGGAGAGTGGGCTGAGCCCCCCTCTCCTGGCAGCTTGTGGACAGGGGAGTGAAGTATACTCCCCCCAGCCACTAGCAGCAATGTTGAAGGTGTTAAACCTCTCTGGGCTGATTCACGTGCAGGCTGCATGAATCAGCCCAGATTGGTTAAAGGGACAGGAGGACGGATTACCTCCAGCTAAGATAAGTCTCAAATGTGTATAAAAACAGCACTGTTTTGTATTACAAATTGTTCTTCTTCTTTCATATGACCTGATCACTGGTACCTTTTTAACCAGTGTAAGAGCAAATAAACATCACTTGCTTCAAAGACCTGCTTGGAAACTTCTCTACTCTGCTAGCAACGTCAGTCACCCTGAAAAAACCCGGTTCTGGATGCCGGTAAGGAGTCCAGTGGTGGCAGCAGGTGTAAGCCCCTCCTACTGCGGCAAGAGAGCGCATTTGGGAGATCTAAAGGGAACGGTGGCAAAGTAAGCCCACCCGATTCCCAGCAACAGCAGACATGGTGGCATAGGCGGTCCATTCTGTCACACTATGTATTTCCCCAAAAAATGCAAAGCAGCAGTGATGCACCAATAATAAATTTGCAGGGTAGTTAGATTTACGGCTATTCTCCGAAAACAGCCATTTTCGGGGGATTTACAGGAAAAAATGATTGATAAATAGGCCCACAAGGGTCTATAATGTGGGCTCCAGTCAAAGTGAGACGTACTTTGTGTGACATATCTTTGTGTTTTTTTCACACTGCGCATGATCAGAAAGTGAATATACGCAACTGCGGCTATATGAAACGTGAGATTTTTTTGGCACTTATGACTCCTTACACCTGAAGAGGTGTGATGGGGGAGGGAAGGGGTTCTCTAACATTGGCAATGTACAGTAAGGGCGTGTTCAAGCAATTATGTTCGGATTCAGACTGGGACGTAGTCACATATACTGAAAAGGAGGTTTTATTTGTGGGTTGTCGGTGGCAAGTGTAAGTAGCGGACGATGACCAACACCCGAACTAGGGAACTGTTTGTAATTAGATTTTTTCTAATAATTTGCAGATGCTTACTGAGACTTGGATATAGGTTAGGAGTTGACGACCATATCGGGAAGTTGTTCCTGCTGTATCAGCTAGGTTATTCAAATTTAAATGATGCTTCATGATAATTACATTTCTACCATATAAAAGAAGTGTTTGTTTTTTTTTTGTTTTTTTACATGTTCGTAAGTTAGATATAAGTGTCTGAGGGTGTGTCTGTTGTTAGGTGCACATATCTGCTACTCGTTAGGACCTCGACGCATCCTCAACTCTCAATACAGCGTACATACACTCACTTACGTGCAACTTTTTCAAACGAAAGTTATGCTTAAGCTTGTGTTCCACTCTGAATCAAGTCCTGTGTATGTACCCATTGACTAGTAGCCACCTAGAAGAGCCTGTTTTGAAAGCGAACCACATGCCTTATAATCTTATCTAGAGCATTGTATCCGAGTTCTGACACCCTCAAACTGCAGAGTTGGAGTTAAGCTGGGTACAGACTACAGAAAATTTCTCCCAATGCGATATCGTTAATGATTTTACCAATTACTGAAAGTCCTGGTCAACATGCCGATTCATGCATACACACTATAGACATTTTACATGCTTTTTCGTCAGATCTGTGATTTTCGTCTGTCATAACCATCTGCTCAAAGTATCATGACTCCGTACACACTCTACAGATTTATGCTGTGCCTGCAGCAATATTCACAAACATACATCCACAAAGAGAAAATACCATCATCGCCATTCATTGCTTAGTCCTGCTTTGTTTGTAGTGTACTCTGTTCACAACTGTACACTTGTGAACTGAACACACAAATAACATATGGAGCAAGTAAAAAAGGTTTATTATTGATTAGCTATTAAAAGATAACTATTTCCATGTGCTTTACATTTAGACAACTCGCCACGTGGGAGACGCAAGAGACAACATCATAAATTTAAATATAAATGCTCAGAAAGGCGTCGCTTTTGAAGGAACTTTCCGAAGATTGCAGGACAGATGGGAGTACATACACACTGCAGAATTGGCACAACATCGTTCCATCGTTTATAGATATTTATAGATAGTCCATTTATAAAATCAAACAATACGGTATGCTTTGGAACGAGAAAATATGATTGTTTGAGCATACACACTATATCGGACTGAATGGTCGCTTCTCGTGTAATCAGCCCGATAATTGAGTGAAAAAGTTGAAGTGTGTACCCAGCATTAGGTATTTGTTAATTTATTTAATTTCACAACCTACAAGGCTACCCATTTTTTTTCGAATCTACTGCAAATGAAATATGCAGTGCTATACAGTGGTAAATTAAACTAATGTGAATACCTTGATTTTTGGTTTCAACGGGTGTATCAGATCTTATTCTGTTGACATTTACATTGCTGAATATTCTTAGATTTATGAAAGTTATGGATGCTGCAAGAAAAAATAGATTTTTTTTCTTAATGAAAATATTGATCAATTTAATTTTTCCTGCCTGAGTATAATAAGGTTACATGTTTACTTTAATCATGTGACTGTACACATGGCAGTATCATTAGCAGGCAAAGCTGAACAGTAGTGTTTGTGAGGAATCGAAACTGAAACTTAAATGCAAATTCCCTCCTTTGACATCACAAGGCTGATCCTGAACTGAGGGTTTTTAAGAGATTTGGAAGTAAGGAAATTGTATTGATTACATTACAGCTGGATGGTAAACATTAGAGCTGCTGCTGTGATCTTGGATCTCTTTGTTACTCTGTGGAAGGTACTGTCCTGCATAACCCTAACTAAGCTGCTGTTTGAAAATTTAGTTCATGATCTTGTATTTTTTTTTATTTTTTCAATTTTCTTTGTTATATTTATAAAATGGGATATAATTGTGATCATTCCACATAATTTTGTGTGAGTACTGCACAGAAACATTCTAAACCATGCTCTAGTGTACTGTTTCCAATATTTTATACTTTAAAGGAGACCTATGTTTGATAAATTGATAATACAGCCACTGAGTGTGTGTTTTATTTTCACAAACAAGTAAGTCGTTGCTGTTTTATTTGTTTTTCATTTAGTGGTCTTATTCACTCTGTTATTCTGTTGAACCTTAAGGGCTCTTACACAGACATTGAAGAACTTACATTTATAGTTTGTCTCAAACCTAATCTACAGTATAGTGACTGCCTTTTGTGGCAAGGTTCTGGCTTATATTTGTATTCATTGAGCTTTCACATAGAATGTAATTTTATTGTGCCTAGAGATTATTTTCCTGAATACTGTCGGCAGTATCAATATCGACGCAAAGCAAATGCTTGTCAGAAAATGTATATGTACAGGTATCATCATCATCATCACCATTTATTTATATAGCGCCACTAATTCCGCAGCGCTGTTCAGAGAACTCACTCACATCAGTCCCTGCCCCATTGGAGATTACAGTCTAAATTTCCTAACACACACACACACACACACACACACACACAGACAGACTAGGGTCAATTTTGATAGGAACCAATTAACCTACTTGTATGTTTTTGGAGTGTGTGGGAGGAAACTGGAGCACCCGGAGGAAACCCACGCAAACGGGGAGAACATACAAACTCCACACAGATAAGACCATGGTATATTTGCTTATACTATAAGAAAATGGACCTGTATATATCATTTATATTTTGAGAACTATAGTGGCAAGTGTTTGGCTTATATTTTTGGTGGGAATCTTCTAATAGTTTATTGCAATAAATTGTATTGGAAGTACTGACTGAATTATAGGAAATGATAAAGCTATTGCGGATCGCAACTAATGCATAGATGCCATTCTCGCCCATTTCTGCTCCTGCTCTTCCACATTGAAGGTCTGCGTTTTAATCAGACTAGGACTACACTAGTGATTTGTGCCATACAATCTGCTCTTTGTTTATGACTGTCTGCTGAAGTATGTCATATGTATTTTTATTCTTTGGACCCATTTATGTTCCTGTATTGCATGGTATATGCAGCAAATCGCATCTCCCTTTTACAACCATATTATATGTAACCTCTCTGGAAATCACGTGCAATCTGAGAGGGGGACACACAAACACTTTAATCATAAGGATTTTTGTGCTGTTTAAGCACAGAAAATACACACACACATATACAATATGTTAGTCTGTAGTTTTTTTTCCAGCAGCATCCTTTATGGGTGCATTCATTCTAAAATGGGCCACATTTTTCTTCAAACAAATTGCAAATAACATGGCAGAATATCAGTGACACATTCTCAATGTTATTTGCATGTTTTGTATCCACATTTGTGCCTGGTCTGCCAGAAGCCAAAGTTTGTGACAATTTACAACTTTATGCAGCTATATTTAGAACTGAGAATGGAGAAAACTTATGAAAAAACGCATGCCCAAGTCCAGCACAGACTTGGTGGATGATAAGCACATTGTAATAAATTATTACATATATTTTTTTCACTTCTCTACATTAGGTTGTGAAGTTAGAAGGGATGTGCTTCTCTAACAAGTCATACAGAGTGATACAACTTTTAGAAATGCATTGTGTTGATTAGTTAATTTATACACCAGGCCAGGCTCGGACTGGCCTGCAGGGCAGCAGGACTATCCACCGGTAGGCCCTGCCACATTATAGCCACGCCCCCTCCGTTGTTAGGGAGGAGCTAAGAAAACAGCTGACTCCCGACTTGCATACAATTCATCATTTGGACATACGCGAGAACAGGAAGGGACAGATGCGTTCCACAGTGGAACGTAGGCACCTTCCTCTCCAACAGTAACAAGCACAGACCACGAGAAACATCCTCTGATTTCAGCACACTGGGTACCCGGCCACCATCTCTATATACATCGAAACTTCAAGTAAACAAAGTTAAATTTGAAAGCATCGCAGCAATAACCATGTGATATATGTGGACAGTGATCTGAATATTTATATTGCACTAGCAGAGACTTAAAGAAATACCAATTACCATCTACTAAACTTGTATGCTATGAACATTATTTTATTGAGATATCAGTGACTGTGATATATCTGGATCAATGCAGCATTTATACCCACTGCCATTTGCCTCCCAGTAGCTAGACTAGTCCAGGTCTATATACCTAGGTTTGTCTGATTTTTTATGTATGTTCAATTGATGCCATACCATATGTATGTATATAGAAATCAATGCCTCATAATATAAATACTGTAGTTTAATTGGAGTATTTTATTTGTCTATATTAATGTATTTTTATGTATTTTAACCAGGATTCAATAAATTGTGATAAAACTAACATTAAATGTTATCCCACTAATTGAACCGAGCCTCTTGCTCACAACCTAATACAAGATATAGAAAAATACGAATTGTATTCAAGATAAAAGAATACAAATTTTATTATTAGCATTACACTTGGAATAATACATAAGTCAATGAGCGCTTAACTTTCAGTATATTATTAGTTCGTAGAGAGGGATAACCTGTGTTAATGCGGCTCTTGCAACAGTAGAGGTAGAGCGGAACTCCTCCCCCCCCTCCCCGTTTTTGACAAACACTCCCGTTAAACACACTACCACACAGGTGCAGAGAGTCGCGTCTGGGCTCTCTGAACTTGCGCGGTAGTGTGTTTTTCACTTTGAGCAGGGCAGATGAGAGTAGGAGTTCCGGATATCCAACCGCCCAGAGGAGCATGAGCAGGTTAGTAACTAAGTGCGCAGTCAGCCTGTCATTTTAAAAGAGAAGGATGAGCACACTACATTCTTTATATACTACACTATGGTGCTAGCTGTCCTTCGTGGGCTGACCACTCTCCCTTTAGTGTCTGGTCTCGCCTCTATAATGGCTGGCCACACCCCCTCTGGTGGGCCCCTAGCGTTGCAGTCCCCCGGTGGGCCCTTCATGCCCCAGTCCGACACTGCACCAGGCCCACAGTCTCCAGCCGTGTCCCACATTCTTATAAATGTGGGGAATATTGGGTGCATTTGGTCTCCCTCTTGGAGAGAGATTTTAGCAGATAAGATTGTTTGTTTGTTTGTTTTGTGCATACTAATTATGTGTAATGTTTGGTTATTTCAGCACATACTTCATAGTCTGTCGCAGAATCTTCTTTTCTGGCAACAATGAACTCCAAAAATGGCCAAGTTGGGTAAGGCATCCTAATTTGTTTACGAACATCTAGCATTTCCAAAATCACTTTTACTGTATGACCGCTGAATAATTTCCACCTTTTTTTACGTAGACCTGTCAGTGTTTGAGGGAGGTATCAATGAGGCATTGATTCCATTGACTGCCATGTAACTGTTGTTCCCAGAAATGTCCTCTACTGAGTGGTGTATTTGCATGCAATTGCATACAATTACCTCCCGTCTTCATGTCAGCCTCTGTTGCCTTATGCCCTTTTTTTTAGAACACCTGTTTTTTTCCAGTCATGGGGATTTTTACTCTTTGATAAATAGACCTAATAGAGTGATAAGAAACAGTGCTTTAGACTTGCTTTAGGCTCAACAGAATCCATGAAACTTCTGTAAACGGCAAGAATTATCCCTGATCCATATTTAAGTAGACGTGCATCAATCAGGATCTGTTATTTCCCCTATACAGTTTAGGACATTCTAAAAATGATGATAATAATTTTGCTGCTAAGAGCATAATGGTACTCTTGATTAATTTGTCTTTTCTCTTGCCTCCACCTGGGGGACCCTGCTTACCAAGGGGTTGTATGAGGGAACTTGGAGTAGGCACTCAAATAGTTAACTTTCCTGCCGATAGGCTATATCCCATCTGCAACCCCTTCAGTGTATGTTTGAGTGCCAGAGGATTAGGACCATTGGTGTGCTGTGTTGCAGCCATTTCCTTTTTAAATATTCCTTATTACCTGTAACAGATTCTGGATACTATATTACTAATCTTGATTAGCGCTGGCTTACCTGAGGTGCGGAGTCTAACGATCTCCCCGGTGTTCACCAAGAACCGCCGCAAGGCGGGGTGGGCTTCGCTGCCAGGAGTCGCAGGTCGCGGTCCCCAGGTTCGCCTCAAGATGTAGTACAGCGGAGTGAAGCGGTGGTAGCGGAGTCAACAAGCCGGTTCGGTACACAGGACTGGAGTCAGGCAGAATCAGAAGGCAACTCGGAGTCAACAAGCCAGGTTCGGTACACGGGTCACAAGAATAGGAGAATGGTCAGCAAGCCGGGTCGGTACACAGGGATTAGAGAGCCAGGGAAGTCAAACAGGCAGAGATCAGCACACAGGAGACACTGGAAACAGGAAGACACTGCAATCCACGAAGAGCAGGAGCCAGGAACAGGTAAGTGTTGCTCTGACACTCAGCGAGTGTCAGAGTGAGGTTTTTATACAGAAGGGGATTCAAAATCCCCGCCTCTAGGTTGTGGTCATGTGACCGCCTCCGGGTGCGGTCACATGGTCCTGAATGCGGAAGTGCGGCTGGACGGAGCGGCGGGGATAAGGTAAGTCCGTAACAGTACCCCCTGCCATAAAGGTGGACTCCGAACACCTAATAGGGTTTCAAAGGAAATTTTTTATGGAAGGATTTAAGTAGACTAGACGGGGAGCATGTAGGTCAATGGCTCTTACCCATGAGCGCTCCTCAGGGCCGTAACCCTTCCAATCCACCAAGAACTGTATGGCACCTTGAACTTTACGAGAATCTAGGATAGTTTTAATCTCGTATTCAACTTGATCCCGATCCACAGCAGGAGGAGGAGTTCTGGATGAGGTGGAGAATCTGTTGGTTACCATCGGTTTTAACAAGGAGACATGGAAGACATTGGGTATGCGTAAGGAGGGAGGCAGACTCAATCTAAAGGCTACGGGATTAATAATCTCAGATATAGCAAATGGGCCAATAAACTTGGGAGCAAATTTTTTACTGGGAACCTTTAAACGAATGTTCTGGGTGGATAGCCATACCCTGTCACCAACTGCAAAACTTGGAGTCATTCTTCTCCTTTTATCGTAGAATTTTTTGGAACGAGTAGTTGCTTGTTTTAAGTTTGTCTTGGTTTGTTCCCAAATATCAGAGAAGTTACGAACCAGAGAGTCCACTGCTGGAACTTCAGAAGATGAGACTTGAGAGAAGGTGGGTAGTCTAGGATGGCAGCCATACAGAACAAAAAAGGGGGAGTTAGAGATGGCCTCATGAAAATGGTTGTTATGGGCGAACTCGGCCCAAGGGAGAAGGTCCACCCAGTTGTCTTGGTTACTAGAGATGAATATTCTTAGAAACTTCTCTAATTCTTGGTTGGTTCTCTCAGTAGCCCCATTGGACTGGGGATGATATGCGGAAGAGAAGTCAAGCTTAATCCCGGATTTATTGCAAAAAGACCGCCAAAATTTTGATATGAATTGTGATCCCCTATCGGAGACAATATGTTGAGGACAGCCATGGAGGCGAAATATTTCTTTAATAAAAATATCGGCTAAGGAGGAGGAAGAAGGAAGGCCTTTGAGAGCAATAAAGTGAGCTGTTTTAGAGAAGCGATCCGTGACCACAAGCACTACAGTACAGGATTTGGAAGGGGGAAGGTCCGTGATAAAATCCATGGAGATCTGTGACCAAGGGTAATCAGGAATGGGTAATGGGAGCAAGCATCCATAAGGCTTCTTCCTAGAGGTCTTGTGTTGAGCACATTTGGAACAAGCAGCAACAAATCTCTTCACATCCTCCAGCAAGGAAGGCCACCAGTAGCTTCGGGACAATAAGTCCCAGGTCTTGCGAATGCCGGCATGCCCAGAGAAGAGTGAGTGATGAGCCCAGTGAAGGAGCCGGGTGCGTAGATGTGGCAAGATGAATGTTTTGCCTGGAGGACAGCCCTTTTTCAGGTGTGTAGCTGCCAATACTTGACATGGATTTACAATGAATTTCTTATCTTCCGAGGATTCCATGTCAGCTGGATCAAAAGAGCGAGATAAGGCGTCTGCCTTCGTGTTCTTAGATCCTGAGTGAAAAGTGATGTTGAAATCAAAGCGTGAGAAGAATAAGGACCACCTTGCTTGTCGAGGATTTAGACATCGGGCAGTGCGTAAGTAAAGCAAATTCTTATGGTCGGTATATATGGTGATAGGGAATTGTGCTCCTTCTAGTAAATGTCTCCATTCGGAGAGAGCCAATTTGATGGCCAGGAGCTCTTTGTCGCCAATCCCATAGTTCCTCTCAGCAGGTAAAAAGCGACGGGAAAAGAATCCGCAGGGATGAAGTTTTCCAGAAGAACCTCGCTGTGATAGTACGGCTCCTGTGCCAACAGAAGAGGCATCTACCTCCAAGACAAAGGGACGAGAACAATCTGGCTGTTGAAGAATGGGTGCGGATGAAAAGAGAGACTTTAATAATATAAAGGCTTGGATAGCCTCAGAGGACCAAATACCAGCATCAGCAGATTTGCGGGTCAATGCTGTGATGGGAGCCACGAGAGAGGAGTACCCCTTGATAAATTGACGATAATAGTTGGAGAATCCTAGGAAGCGTTGAGTGGCTTTAAGGCCTGAAGGTTGGGGCCAGTCAAGTATGGCTTTCAATTTTGTGGGATCCATCTGTAGACCGGTGCCCGAAATAATATATCCCAGGAAGGGAATTTGTCTCTGCTCGAAGGTGCATTTCTCCAATTTGCAAAATAACTGATTTTTTCGGATACGAGAGAGGACCTCCAATACATGAGTACAATGAGATGCTAGATCTTGAGAAAAGATGAGAATGTCGTCCAAGTAGATGACTACAGATTGGTACAAGAGGTCTTGAAACAGCTCATTCATAAAGCTCTGAAATATGGCTGGGGCATTGCATAGCCCGAAGGGCATGACCAGATATTCAAAGTGGCCGTCTCGGGTGTTAAACGCCGTCTTCCATTCATCCCCCTCCTTAATGCGTATAAGGTTATACGCTCCTCTGAGGTCAAGTTTAGAAAAGATGGTGGCACCCTTGATCCGGTCAAATAGTTCAGAAATCAGTGGCAGTGGATACCGATTTTTAACGGTAATGGCATTCAGGCCTCTGTAATCAATGCAAGGGCGGAGGCCCCCATCTTTCTTTTTTACGAAGAAGAAGCCAGCCCCAGCTGGGGAGGCAGACTTGCGGATGAAGCCCCTGTTTAGATTTTCTTGGATGTACTCCTCCATAGCCTTAGATTCCGGGAGGGAAAGGGGGTAAACACGGCCCCTGGGAATGGGTTTACCAGGTATCAGATCAATGCCACAGTCCCAGATTCTGTGAGGAGGAAGTCTAGTGGCCTCTTGTTGACAGAAAACATCAGAGAAGGTTTGATATGGCTCAGGCAGGAGAGTCACAGGAAATTCTCGGGTACGTCTGGGACTATTCGGGGGAACCACTCTCTGTAGGCAGCGAGAGAAGCAGGACTGTCCCCAGGACAATATGTGACCAGATTTCCAGTCCAAGGTGGGAGAGTGGGCACGAAACCAAGGAAGTCCTAGGATGACTGGGTTGGTAGATCTCTGTATTACTAGAAAAGAAATCTTCTCCCGATGAAGTGCTCCTATCTGAAGTAGAAGAGGAATAGTGCGTACCAAGATGGACCCCTCAGGGATTCTTCCCCCATCAATGGCCATCAGAGAGATGGGTTGTTCCAAGGCTTGTGTGGGAATAGCGAATTGTTTAACTACTGTGGCAGAAATGAAATTTCCTGCGGCTCCGGAATCTAGAAGAGCCGACTGCGGGAAGGTCTTTTGTCCTAACTGAAGGGAAATGGGAATAGACAGGCAATCATTACTATTGGGAACTGACTGACACTGAGAAAAGAGGCCCAACGACACAGCTCCAGAACTCGTTAGGCCCTGTCGTTTCCCGAGCGTTTGGGACAAGAACTCAGAAGATGGCCACTCTCTCCACAATATAAACACAACTTGTTCCGAAATCTCCTCTCCCTCTCTTCGGCTGATAGGCGGGTCCTCCCAAGTTGCATGGGCTCTTCAGGGGGAAGAACAGGGGTTTGGAAGTTGGGGGCCAAGCGAATCATGCTACGCCGCGACTGTTCCTTCTCGGAATTACGTTCCTTGAAACGCAAATCAACTTTGACACAGAGGGAGATAATGTCGTCCAGAGACGTAGGGAGTTCCTGGGATACCAACTCGTCTTTGATTCGGTCTGAAAGGCCCTGCCAGAATGTAGCTACTAGAGCCTCATCATTCCAGCGAAGTTCAGAGGCCATGGTTCTGAAGTGGACCGCATACTGCCCCACAGACTGGTTTCCCTGGCGGAGTCGTAGTAAGCCGGAAGCGGCATTGGACACCCTTCCTGGCTCATCAAATATTTTCTTGAAGGTGGACAAGAAGAGGTTGAAGTTCTGTAGAATGGGGTCGTCCCTCTCCCATAAGGGGGAAGCCCATGCTAAAGCTTGACCGGACAATAACGAAATCACATAGGCCACTTTCGTTTTTCCGGAGGGGAAGTTCCCAGGTAGAAGCTCGAATTGTATGGAGCATTGATTTAAAAATCCTCTGCAATTTTTAGGGTCTCCATCGAACTTAGGTGGGTTAGGTAACCGTAGCTGCGAGGAAGAAGCTGCTGCTGCTGCCTGAGGTACAGGGGCCACTGCCGGCCCAGGTGATCCACCAGCCACTAGGGTGTTCTGGACAACATCCAAGCGAGTGGATAGACTATTGAGGAATTTTAAAAGTTGCTCTTGGTTAGCTTCTTGTTTATCCATCCTTCCTACTAAATGCTCCAACAGATCTTTAGCTGTGGTATCCATGGTCAGAGCAAACTGTAACAGATTCTGGATACTATATTACTAATCTTGATTAGCGCTGGCTTACCTGAGGTGCGGAGTCTAACGATCTCCCCGGTGTTCACCAAGAACCGCCGCAAGGCGGGGTGGGCTTCGCTGCCAGGAGTCGCAGGTCGCGGTCCCCAGGTTCGCCTCAAGATGTAGTACAGCGGAGTGAAGCGGTGGTAGCGGAGTCAACAAGCCGGTTCGGTACACGGGTCACAAGAATAGGAGAATGGTCAGCAAGCCGGGTCGGTACACAGGGATTAGAGAGCCAGGGAAGTCAAACAGGCAGAGATCAGCACACAGGAGACACTGGAAACAGGAAGACACTGCAATCCACGAAGAGCAGGAGCCAGGAACAGGTAAGTGTTGCTCTGACACTCAGCGAGTGTCAGAGTGAGGTTTTTATACAGAAGGGGATTCAAAATCCCCGCCTCTAGGTTGTGGTCATGTGACCGCCTCCGGGTGCGGTCACATGGTCCTGAATGCGGAAGTGCGGCTGGACGGAGCGGCGGGGATAAGGTAAGTCCGTAACATTACCTTTTTAGAAGGTGTATGTGATATAGGCCGCACATACACAGCTTATGTAGGTTTTTCAGCTTTATATACCGGAGAGCAGCAGCCACAGACAAGAGGAGGCTTCTGCAGGGATGTTTCTGGTCACCTCACCAAGTAAGGAGACTACTGTTACCCTGGGCCATTCAGACACCGGCGCTGCCTTCTGGCAATGAGTGCCGCGTCTCTGTGTGCTGGGTGCCATTTTGGAAATGCCAAGTCCCTGCTGCTTGGAGGGAAGCACTTGGCTCAGATCAAAAATGGAGCAGCTGCTATTGGAAAACCTATAGCCATAGATAAGAGGCCAGCAGGGTTAAGCTAGCAAAAGCCCGCATTTGGCCTGTATGCTCAGGCTGCCTGAGAGGAGAGGGAGTGAATGAAAAAGAACTCCCTGTTTATTGCAACAAGTTGGTATGTTCCAACCCTGGAAATACACTGGAGGCGCTTATCTACAGTCAGGGGACTGGAGAAAATGCTGCAAATCAGAAACAGGCTTCTCTCCAATCATTTGAACTGGTTCTTGGCCAACAGGAGGACGAAGTACCTTTTTTCTGTCATTTTTTTCACACTGTACACACTATTGTTATAGTGGATATATGTATGCTGTTTGGAGTAAACATTGTGCCACATAAATCACAATTTCTGTTTGTGCGGACTGTGATGCGGTGGCCTGGTGTGAACAGGCCCAGGATTCTGCTCCATAGCAGATGGAGGAACCGGCGTGGACGGTCACATTGGCGCAGTCTGTATCTGCACTGACTCGGATACTTGCCCATCCGGTGGAGATCCCATCGTTCACTGGGGTACTTCCCCCTGCTCCTGTTCCTTTAGCCCCGTCTGCTGCACCATTGGCACCAGAAGTAGGGCAGGAAGTGAACCTGAGCCTTGTTGGTCAGGCATTCACCGCTTCTTTCAGAAACACCTGTCAGGAAGAGCCTGCGTAGTTCACGTCCTTAGTTAAAGACCTGGACCGGTTAAATCGGGACACTTCCAGAACCCAAGCACGACGCTGCAAGCGTCATAGGTCTACTCATTCTTACCTCGCACTTTCTGATTCAGAAGAGTCTTCTGTGGAGGAAGTTGAGCTTCCTGAGGATTCGGGACCCCCCCCCCCTATGGTGGGTGATGTGATTGCACCCTCAGGCATTGAGGATCTGGTACTGGTAGTTCGCCAGATATTGAATCTATTTGATCTAGAGAAACCTTGGTCAGACTTAGGCCTCTTTAAGCAGGAAATGTCATGTTGTCTGTTTTCCGGCATCAGTGTAACTTACAGAGTAAGCTGAGTCAACTTGGAAGCAGCCAGATCGTAAGTTTGTTATACCACGCAGATTTCCAGTCCTTTATCCCCTGCAGGCATTAGAAACGGCCCGCTAGAAACAGGCTCCGAAGGTGGATGTGTCAGTGGCCAGGCTGACCGGCCATACTACTCATCCAATGCTGTTTTTTTTTTGTTTTTTTTTAAATCCATCCTTCTGGCGGCAGGCGCCTCACTACGGCCTATGCTGTTTTTAGCGTGGGTCCCCCGGGCAATGGATACCTGGGCTAACCAGCTGGTAGCAGGGTTATAAGACACAGATCTTCTTCCCCAGGCTCTACATTTAAAGAAGACCTTGGGTTACCTGTATGAGGCTGCTCAAAACACAGCCTCAGTTTCCTCATCTGACAATGCAACAAAGAAAATCCTTGGCACTAAGAACGAAATGGTGTTGTATTTATTTTTACACAGAAATGCAGGTTCTGGCCAGAACTGCAATAAAATAATCAATAACAGGTACACAGCAAGGTATTTCAATGATATAAACTTACATAAATAGGGATGCTCAGAGCAATGTCCCAATAGGCATACAAAGTCCTGCTTTATGTGGTAATCTGTCAAAGGTTCGGCTCACAAGTAGAAACAGCATAATCGACTAAATGGAGGGTTGAAACAACCTGCTTATCAATCTAACTGTATGAAATCCGTATGACTACAGTAAGTCTTTGGAGATAATGAACATAGGATGGACCTTTATATCCAAATGTGATGCACAAATGCTTCCAAAGTCTTAGTTGAAATGAGGGGGACTTGTGATTCAGCTGCCAGCTGTGTGTTGAAATTCTTTTACCTCCCTTGATAGTGGCCGGGGGTGGCATGATGTAGCCTGGAGAGTTCAACAGATGCGGCTTCTTTAGTTGGTTCGCACATGCGCGGGACTCTTGCCAATATCGCAGCTGATGGTAATCTCTCCTCCCTCTATTCTCCCGTGCTGACCTGGCAAGCCTCCGTATCAGCAGCGGGAGCTATGAATCAGTGTTTGTTTCTTCCGTGGAAGGTTGTAGATAGTGCATCCAGTGGAAGGAATAGATATGGTATTGTGGCAAACCAATGCAAGTGACACATGTACCACTCATCCAATGCTGTTGTTTTTTTTTGTTTTTGTTTTTTTTTAAATCCATCTTCCTGGCGCAGGCGCCTCACTACGACCTATACTGTCTTCAGCGTGGGTCCCCTGGGCAATGGAGATCTGGGCTGACCAGCTGGTAGCAGGGTTACAAGACACAGATCTTCTTCCCCAGGCTCTATATTTAAAGGAGGCCTTGGGTTATCCGTATGATCAAAACGTAGCCTCAGTTTCCTCATTTATCTCGGCATTCGCAATAGTGGCCCGTAGGACCCTCTGGCTCAGGTCCAGGGATGCTGATGCAGAGTCAAAGAAATCTCTGGAGGCTCTTCCCTACTCGGGCTCAGCCCTTTTTGGTCCAGAATTAGATAATAATATCTCTCGGGCCACGGGAGGTAAAAATATCTTCCTTCCGGTGAGTACCCCTTAACCTAATGTTTGGGCTTCGATTCCGAGGTTTGGGTCTTTTCATCCTTTCCTTCAGGGAGGGGTCCATTGGTGAGAGCCCAGACCATTAGTGGCAGGTCCTCTGTGGGCAGAGGTCCTTCCCAGAGAGGTAGAGCCTTATTCTCTACCAAACATCCAGACCCCAGGCTCCCGGATAAACCGGCAGCCTGACTGGACCCTTCCCCTTTTTGTGACAGCAGGGATAGGGGGACGCCTGCTGTGGGTCAGAATTCTTGGAGCGGCTTCCTTCCACAACTTGGAGAGGGGTGATCATTCAGAGGGTCAGCATAGCTGTTGTTCCTCCCTGACTCCCCCCCCCCAATTCTTTTTTCATTTTCAGATAAGGATGATAATAAATTGAAGCCAGGCTGTCGCTTTGCTTCCTTCAGCAGGAGTCATCTGCCGGAATATGACCGGGAGAGGGTTCCATTCAATCCCTTAGCCCATCAGACCTCTCCTCAAGAGATGGCTGGGCATGAAAGTTTACAGTCTTCAGATATAAACCCCCTGGGGCTGGCCCTAGTCTCGTTACTTCCTGTAGGGTCCCTTGAGCAGGCTGAAGGACTTTCCCATCCCTCACAGAGCCCCAGAAGTTGCTGGCGGTTCTAGGGCAGCTTCTGGTGAGCCTGAGGGTTGCTGCGAGCCAGAAAACCAACCTCAGCTTGCATTTATTTTAGAGTGTGACATACCTACATTTCCCTTCCTTCTGCTCTTCTGTGGTTATTCTCTTGGTGTTGTGGTTCCCTCCCTTTGGGCTTTTGTATTGCACACTAAAGTTCACACGGGGTTGCAGAGGGGATATAGCCTGTCAGCAGAAAAGTTAACTATTTAAGTGCCTACTCCAAGTACCCTCATACAAAAACCATGGTAAGCAGTGTCTCCCAGATGGACTCAGAGAAATGAACTTAACGTGAGCATAACATCCTCTTTTTTTTTTTTTTTTGCTGTCTTAACCCCTTTGTAACTGAAGGTGGTTTGCATCTTTATGACCAACACAAATGTCTTGCTTTTTGCTCTGCAGAATTTCCGTTTTTCTCAAGGAAAGTTTTCATTGGGTTAGGTTGTTTCAGAGACAGTTTGGGCTTTATGTGGGCAAGAACACCTAACTAGCTCCTTATGTTCAATTGTGTACAAGCTTTATTTTTATATAGTGTAAGAAGCCATGTAAAAGCTCTAATTCTAAATATTTTTAAACACCGACAATGTGTAAAATCCCTGTATATATTTATTTTTCTTTTTTTGACAGGGTGGATCATCGAACATGGGCAAACATGTTAAAAATGCAAGGAAATGAGTTGTACAAAGCTGGGCATTATGTACAGGCTCTTAAAACATATGAGCTTGCCATAGGCTACATGTCAGAAGCTTTCAACATAGGCTCCATGTAAGTGTCCAGATCATGTATATATGTATTTTGAAGATAAAAGCAAAAATTATATTAATATGTAATATTTAGTATGTGTAAAATATGTCAAAAAAAACAGTAAAACTATGCCATCTTTTAGTTTTGTTATGATGCAGACCCTTGTCCTGTGTTTTTGCTTCTTTATATAAAACTAATTTTCATTCTTGCATCCTTTTCTGTCATCTCTGATATCATGTAACACTATCGAAATCAATTTAGCAGATACACCTCACCTATTTATTATAGTGATTTCATATAGGCTACATTTCACTGAAAATGTGAAAATATAAATTGGGCTAAGATCAGTTATTTTCCTTCGAGCAAAATTACCCATTACACTGATGATGTTGGAAGGATAATGTGCTGGTCATGCTGTAATTTACAGATCCAGATATTGCAGAGTGCGTGGCCGATCCCTATAGTTTTTATAACCAGGCCCATCTCCACTGAGTCTTTTTATCATTCCTTGATAATTCAGCATTAATACGGTTCTAATAGAAAATGTACAATAGATTCTGTTTTCATAAAATAAGCCAGCAATGGTATTATTCCATTTAGTAGCAGAAATTAGTGCACATCCAAATATCGCAGTTTTTATTTTTGCTTTTCTTAAAACCTGCTTAAACAAGAGTCATTCTCTATTATCAAACAAAATCAGGACAATGTCAACTTGCCTGTGACGATTTATGTATTGCATCTAATGACAATGTTATTTTCTGTTGAATTTTCTGTTGAATTCATGTATGACCATGCATATTGTATGTAACCTTGTAATGTAATCTCAACGTGTGCTTTGCTAAATGACATGAGTCTGAACTGCAAATGTCAATAATCTGTTGAAATTAGCCTGACCAGGGAGAGAGAGGCATCTCTGAGGAGTTTGAAGGCCCAAATTTGTAAACCATCTAGTCAAGCAGAACGAGCAGAGGTGAGAATTTGAGGTCCTGTGAACATTCCCGATCTCGGGACATCCCTAGATCACTTTGAAAGCCCTGTGACTGTTATGAGCCGCGGCTCCACTGCTGACAGACGCAGTTCACTGTGGGCGTCTCTTCTCCCTTCTTCGACCGAGTTGTCTGGGCAACAACCGGGAGGCTTGGTTCTCCATGCCGCCAAGCCCGGCTGTTTGACAGCTGGCCAGGCACGGGTGCACGCAGGTCTGTAATGAGTTCAGCCTCCTGAACTCATTACAGGGAAACTGTATTATAATCCACCTGGGCTGATTACTGGCAGTAGGGCACCCTGCATTCACATTGGGCCACATCACTATTTAAGGCAGTAAAGGCTTAGCCTCACTGCCGGTTATAGTTCTCAGTTGCTGTTTGCTAACCTGCTCCTGTGCCTTGAACCTGTTTGCTGTTTTGGATTGCTCGTGTATGACCCCTGGCTTTGTTTACTGGACTTTGCCTGTTGCCCTGACCACTGCTTCGTTCCTGGACCTTCCCCGTTTGCTGCCAGCCCTGACCTTTTACCTGTTCCTGACCATGGTATCTGATTCGGACCCTTGGCCACGGCTTGTTTTCTGACCACGCTTCATTTACTGGCTCCCGCTGTGCTACATTCATAAACTTGTACTACTGAGTGTAAGACCTGGAGGCATCAAAGTATCTGTGAGCGTGACGACCTCTACAGGAAAGGCGGCTGCTATAGGTGAACACCTCTCCATCTTGTTCTACAAGTTCATGATAGTAGTCGTTGGCCATAACAGTGACATTTGGAAGATCAATCTGTCCTTATTGACAGCTAAACTCCACAGGTGGGGGGTGAGAGCTATGTGGAAACAGGTTTAAAATCTTCCGACATAGACAATAACGTGTGCATTTTCATGAGGAGGTCTATCAAAACTGAAATGTCTTATCTTTCTCAATTGTGTTCCCTCACACACCAAGTCTTAACTAGTAAGTAGTAACTGGTTTTATTTCCTATTTTATTTCGGAAACTTATTTGTGCAACTTGGAAACATTTTTCAGATTAAAATACATGTAATCTAGCATTTTCTTTGTGAACTTATGAAGCCCAGGCAGATTCATGCCACATGTGTATGTGATTTAAGTGTGAAACATTAATAAGTGGTTTTGGGTGACACCATGATAAATCCTTTGTTGCAGAAAAGATGTATTCATTGCGAAGTGACTAAGGTAACGCCAGTCACAGTCAGTGTTCAGATTGCTGTATCTTGGACAGGCTGGGCGTTCGTGACAAACCGGTTGGCAGCTTTATGGGATTGATAAAAATGTTTCTTTTTATCATAAGAACTTAAGTGAAGTAGTGGTGTGTGATTCTAGAAAGAGTCTGCATCCTAATAGACTGGAGATTACGCTCAAGGCTTACAAAATTTTAAAGGACATACTGCACATCTAGTTTCTTGCCCCCCCCCTGGTCCCTGATTATGAACAGATGAAAAAGGATGAGCTTTTGGCTTTGTGTGTCGAAAGAGGAATTGTTGTCGTATTTACAAATGGGTCACTTGACAATCCTCTTTATGGAAGTATATGTATTAACATTTCATAATGTTTAATTGTTTATCTTTTCAGAGATTTCATAAAAGAATTGGCAGTGTTATGGAGCAACCATGCCAATGCCCTGTTCAAACTTGAAAAATGGCAAGAATCATTTTTTTCTGCACAGAAGAGTTTACAACTGGATCCATATTTTGTCAAGGTGAAACATTTTCCACAGTACTTTAATGTTGTTTTCACAAGAAGTTGGCTGACAAGAGTGGAATAGTGCTATTTGTATTTAGGTTTACCCAGATGGTCATGATTGGAGAATACCGTTCACCTCTTCCTGCAGTTCTAATAACTGGTGGGGAAAATATTTAGGGTTAAAAAAACAATTACTGCATCTATATTTTTTTTTTTTTTTAAAGTTGAACCATTTGATAGTCATTTAACAATCCTCTTATGTGCAAAAAATACCACCACAACCAGTTAGACAGTTTCATCAATAATTGCCTTTTCACAACTGTTAGTTAGAGGAAAAATTGTGAATAAAAGGGATTTTTTTTTTTTTTTTGAGTAAATGTTTTTGGCCTATAGAGTATTAAGACCTAAACAAATTATTTAATAACATCATACACTGAAATTGTGTTATGTAACGTGCTTGTTCCAAGCACTGTACCTCAACATAAGTTTTTTTTTGTTTTGTTTTTTGTTTTTGTTTTTCCTGTTTTAAACAATGATTTTATATTGAATTTTTTTTTTTTAAATGTTAAGGGTACAAAAATGAAAAAGAAAGTAGGGAGGGGCTGAAGGTATAATGCACATAAAATATCAAGCATTACAATATGGGTAAACAAAGTCAGAAGCAAGAAACATATCTAAGGCAACCAATCTGACTGTATCATAACATTATGGAGAAAGAAAGAGGGTTTCTTGCGTAGAACAGGGACTAGGGTGGGTCAAGATATATTCCTGCCACGGAAACCACTTCATGTGTGGTGACATGGCAGAAGAACTCCTAGAGTTTCCATGTCACAGCTCAATTGGACTTTAGAGATAATTTGGGAGATAGGGGGAATGTGAGGTGTCTTCCAGGTCTGAGCAATTGCAGCTTTGGTAGCAATGAGTATGTGTCCTATGAGGTAACGGTCTCCCATGGAAGTCCGGGGAGTCAAGATGTGCAGGAGTGCAACGTCTGGGATAGGGAGTTTAGTAACAGTCGTTATTAATGGAAAGGCTAAGGCCCATAGAGGGCCAATTATAGGGCACGTCCAAAAGATATGAAAGATATCAGCAGGCTGTCCACAGTGATGCCAGCAAGAGTTGGAGTGTGATAGCCTGATCTTATGGAGTTTAACCGGGGTCAGATAGTCTATGAAGTAGGATATACATCATCTTCTTGTGGTTTAAGCAGTGAGACATACGATGAGTTGTGCGGAAAATATACTCCCATTGTGTTGAATCCAGCTCATTCCCGATGTCTCTTTCCCACAGAAGGAGGGAAGAAGTTTTCTCAAACTTTCTCATCGGAGAGGTGCTTATACCAAAAAGAGATGTCTGCCTTATTGGAACCCGATGTCAATCTAGCATAGAGTAGAGGAGAAGGTTGTTGTAATGAAATCTGTTGTGTTGAGACCGAAGAGGGAAAAGCCAATGTCAAACTTGTAAATACTTGTAAAAGTCGTTCTTGGGTAGGTTAAAACACTCTCTTAGCTGTGTAAAGGATAGGAGAGTCTGGTCAGAGTAGAGGGCCTTAAGGGAGGCGATACCTTTACTAATCCAAAGAGAGAGATGGAGGTCAGGGATAAGTTTAGTCACAGCAAATAGTGAAAGATTGGTCGTAGGAAGCGTCAAGTGTTACACCCCCGTAAGAGTTTTATCCCATACCGCCAGGGCATCTCTCGTGAGTCTGGGAAGATCGGGAAGTGATGGGCGCCATGCTTTAGGTACTCTGGGTACCTAAATCAGCTAGTGGGAAGGTTTGGGTGCGATTTCTTTCTAAGTCGACCCAGGACTTGTAGCTAGATGGCGGAGACCAGTCCCGTATCTGGGCCAATACGACCACTTCCTGATATTTAACCATGTCAGGGAAGGTGAGGCCTCTGGCCCTTTTTGAGCGTGTCATGATCGCAGCAGCAAGTTTTGGCGGTTTGTTCTTTCAAACATATGTAGTGAGGAGGGAGCATAATTTATCTATATATGTCTTTGGAAGATTAAAAGGGAATGTGCGGAACAGGTATAAAAGTTTAGGCAATAGAGACATTTTAAATGCAACAATCCTACCCAGCCAGGGGATCTTGTGACACTGCCAAGACTTTGTTAAGTTGGTCAAATGTAACAAAAGAGGGGTGTGGTTGCAAAGTATCTACTGATGGAGTGATCAATATGCCAAGATACGGGAGAGCAAAGGTCTTCCAGGAGTATGGAAATTCTGTTTTTAAGCGGGTTAGACATTAATGGGTAAGGCTTCCGTTTTTTAGAAGTATTTAGCTTATATACGGCAGCGTAGGTAGATAGTGTATGAGGCGGCAGCATAGGTAGATAATGTGTTATGAAAGGTTGCAAACAAGGTCTCCGGGCTGGTCACAAACAGCAAAATATTTTCTGCAAACAGATGCAATTTATGCTTGGTTTTGGCTACCTCTACACCTGTGTACGGCGTGTTTAGTCTAATCTGTTCAGCTAGGTACAATGGCAAGTACAAAGATAAGAGGTGACAGAGGACATCCCTGCCTAGTGCCATTCGTAATTGTAAATCTAGCAGCGGTGAAGCCATTACTGTATACACTTGCTGAGGGTCCATTATACAAGGCAAGCATGGATGCCAGAATATCGTGATCAAACCCAAACTGGGCCAAGACCTGGTGCATGTATTCCCACTGTAGTCTGTCAAAGGCCTTTTCGGCGTCTAGTGGCAGTAACACTAATTCAGAACTGAGTTTATTTACCTGCTCAACAATGTTGATTATTCTGTGGGTATTGTCGGACGCATGTCTGCCCGAAACAAATCCGACCTGATTGGGGTGTACAAGAATCAGATAAGGGGATTGAATCTATTGGCTATTAATTTGGCATAGATTTTTATGTCCGAATTAAGAAGAGCAATAGGTCTATAATTTTTCACACATGGTTGGGTCTTTTCTCGGTTTGGGTATCGTCACTATACGGGACTCGTTGAACACTCATTCTAGGATTGGGGCAAGCTCTGTCTGCCCTGGTGCTTTATCTTTGGGCATGGATTTAATGACTGACAGGATCTCGAGTTGTCCATGGGGGATTGAGGGACTGTTTGGATTCATCAGGTATCATAGGGAGATGGACCTCTTTCAAAAAATTTGCTATTAAGGAGGGGGTCGGTTGAGGAGTAAGTTTGTCCTCCTTCAGATAATAAAGTTTTGAATAATAGGCCGCAAAGACATTGGCAATATCTTGGGATTAGAGATTCTAGTACCTGAGACAGTTAAGTGTCTTATACGATTTTGGGCTTGCTGTCCATATCAAGGGAAAACCGTTCCGTCTCCAGTTCTCTCTGATGATGGATGGAGGCACGTTTAAGTCTCGCGCCAGTTTGAATGGCAGAGCCTCGAACCACAGCCTTAAGAGTGCACCAGAAGTTGAAGACGGAAGTGTTCTCCGGGGATTTAGTTTCAATGTAGGTGTCTAACGTTTGCTTGAGTGCAACTCTAGCTTACAATAAAGAGAGGAGATATGGGGACAGGCGCCAGGAACCAGGGGAGACTACCGGTTTGGGAAATCGCCAGGTCCAAACTATGGGAGCATGGTCGGACCATGATATCGGGAGGATCCCACCTGATTTAGTGGTTTGTAACGACCACTTATCCATCAAGATTAAGTCAATAAACATAATAAAGGCCAAACTCCGTAAGAAGCTTAGAATGCTGCAGAGGGACCCTCCAAATTATCTGCAGAGTGAAAAGAGGGGGTATGGGAGCCATCTAACTTGGGGTTAGCGATTTATATTGAAATCGCCCATGATAATGAATGTGCCTTGCTTATGGGCTTCAATGTCACGGAAAGTAGCTCTGAGAAAGGGTGGAAAAAGGAGAGCGCTAAGGGTCTTTTGTTCAGGGAATGAAGGCCCCTTACATTAAGCGAAATAAATTTAACCATTTAAAAGAGTGGATTGAAGCTGTAGCTACATAGAGAGGACAAAATAAACCAGTGACTGAACATGGTATGTACCCAGAATGGGGGGGGGGATGGTAAAAAAAAGAACCACAATAACCCCAATCCTGGGTTTAATGTAGTTGCTGGAATGGGAACTAACTGGCAAAATCAGTATAAAGGGTAACATGACCCGCAGGGCGGTGTCACCCCCTGCACCCACATGATAACAAACCGTAGTGTCAGTACCTGCATAAGGTGGTTAACACGAAAACGAATAACAATAAACTGTGTCAAAAAGAAGATAAAACAACAAGCTAACTCAACCTGTATTTCAAATTACAATCCGCTGGGATACTATAGATTAAACTTTCAAATAGCTATAGATCATACTTAAAGTTAAACATCTAAAACTGCATAATATGGTAGCAAGGTAAGAAACCTGTTGAACACAGTCCTGCTTACCAATCGGAGACCTGTGCCATAGTCCATACAAGGAACACCCTCATGGTGATAGAGGCAATATATAAGTCTCAAATTGAAAACTAGAGGTACCCCTGAAAGCAGGAAGGCACTACCTCGGGTCCCGATGGCTCAACATAAACTTGAATGAGTAGAGAAAGCAGCTGGCCCATCATTCAATCTCCCGGAACACACAACCAGTCCTGACGAACTAAGTTGCTTAAAGGAGAACCAGTGGAATATAAAGATATATTCCAGGATTGTAAGAACTCCTCCACCCCCTCCCCTCTCCCTGTTGGAGTCCCTCAGGGCTCTGTTCTTGGCCCTTTACTCTTTTCGCTCTATACTTCCTCCCTTGGGGCTCTCATCTCCTCTTTCGGTCTTCAGTATCACCTATATGCTGATGATATTCAACTCTACATCTCTTCTCCTGATCTTTCCTCCTCCCTCCTCTCTCGTGTAACTGACTGCCTCTCAGCCATCTCATCCTGGATGTCCTCTCGCTTTCTTAAAATTAACATCTCCAAAACCGAACTCATTGTCTTTCCCCCACCCAGGCTCCCTTCTCACCATGACCTCTCTATCGTTGTTAACAACTCCACTATCTCCTCTGTCACCCAACTCCGCTGCCTAGGTGTCACTCTCGACTCCTCTCTCTCTTTTGCCCCCCACATTCAATCCCTTGCCCAAGCCTGTCGCTTCCAACTCCGTAACATTGCCCGCATCCGTCCCTTCCTCTCTCAAGATGCCACCAAAACTATCATCCATGCCCTCATCATCTCCCGTCTCGACTACTGCAACCTCCTCCTTACTGGCCTCCCCCACTCCCGTCTCTCCCCCCTCCGCTCTATACTCAATGCGGCTGCAAGACTCATCTTCCTCTCACGCCGCTCCTCCTCTGCCTCCCCTCTCTGTCTTTCCTTACACTGGCTCCCCTTCCCCTACAGAATCCTTTTCAAACTCCTCACCACCACTTACAAGGCTCTCTCTCAGTCTACTGCCCCTTACATCTCTAGCCTCCTCTCCATTCACACTCCTGCCCGCTCCCTGCGCTCGGCCAATGATCGCCGCCTCTCCTCCACTCTGATCACCTCTTCCCACTCTAGAATCCAAGACTTCTCCCGTGCTGCACCCCTTCACTGGAACGACCTCCCTCGCTCCATTCGTCTCTCACCCAATCTGTGCTCCTTCAAGCGGGCACTTAAAACTCACCTGTTCCTTAAGGCCTACCAACCATCCACTTAACCACTCACCCTTCTGTTTCTCCCCTGGCTCCTTTCCTCTCTCCCCGTTGCTTCACTGGCTCCCTTTTGTGCCTGACTTTGTTTACCCTCCCTTAGGATGTAAGCTCGAATGAGCAGGGCCCTCTTCCCTCCTGTCTCCATACCTGTTCTTCTGCTCCATCTCTACTGTATCTGCCTGCTTGGAGTTTCTGAAGTACTGGTACTTTGTGTTTATTGTCCTGTACTGTTTTACCCTGTATAGTCTACTGTTTGTACCATGTTCGGCGCTGCGGAAACCTTGTGGCGCCTAACAAATAAACGATAATAATAATAATAACTGTATTCCATCATCAGTCGAGGCAATAATGTGGGTTGAGTTGTTTTGTTGAACGATCAGGTTGACTGGGAAGCCCCAGCAATAATGGATCTCTTGATCTTGCAGAGCTCTAGTAATAGGCTGGAAAGACCTTCTCTTGGCGAACGTGGCAGGGGAGATTTCAGGAAAGACTTGTAAGTCCTGTAGAATCTCCATAGAGTTAGAAGCCCTAGCCCTCCTCATGATCCTCTCCTTGATGTGGTAGAAATGGACCTGCATAAGTGTGTCACGAGGCATAGTGTCTGGGCCAGACCTCTGTTTCGGTAGTCTATGTATACAGTCCAGGAGTGCATCTTGTTCTGCTGTAGTCGGGAACAATTTGCGGAAAAGTTCCCGGACGAAGGTAGAAAGCTTACAAGGAGAGACTGACTCCGGGATGCCACCCATTTTCAAGTTGTTTTGTCTGTTTATCAGCCAGTTTGTCAGGTTTGGAAAAGACTAGGGCTTCGAGCTGTTCATGAGCGGTGATGAGCTCATTATTGATGCCATCAGCTCTTCCATTTTGTCCTCTATGGGCGAGGTGCCCCCCCTACCTCCCAGCTCAGTGACTTGTGCGTTCACTTCCTGAAGGTAGGAGTGCATGTCAGACATCAGATCCGCCTTAAACGTGGTCAACATGAGTTGCATGGGTTTGACAGTAAGTGGACCGTCGGGGTCAGTCTGGTGTGCTGGAATAGGAGAAGGTGGCAACTATGCAGTATTGGAGACTCCAGAACCCTTGGTCTGAGGTATAGCCCCCGAGGTTGATGAAACTTGCGGTTTAAAGAATTGGACCGCAGAGGGTGATGCCACAGTCTTAATTTATTTTGGGTGCCATGGTGGTGTCAAGACCCAGTTGAAAGCGATATTGTTGAAGTAGTGATCTTAAGGCCATCGTCTGAGACTGAGTTAAATTAGGAGTGAGGGCTGTATCCGCTCAAGCGTCTGACGCAGGTACTTTGAACATTGAGGGTAAAATCACATGTTGGCAGAGGGATCCCTCCCCATCTGTTTAGGCTTTATGTAGCTGGAGAAATGCAGGGCTGGAGGAGGAGTGCTCCTTGCATATATATGATTTTGTAGGTAGAGGATAAAGCACCACTACAAAGGTGGAGAGGTACCAAGATGTAGGCTACATACAGATTAGAGTAAGGTGCCCCAGCTTATATTGATGGGAGTTGCTGCCCAAGGGACTAATAACTGGTCCTGCTTCTTCAGAGTCACGGGGGTCACTTCCACGTGGCAGCCATGGAAGGCGGCGTGTGAGGCTGCAGGGGTGGTCCAAGTCACGGCAATACTTGGGTCAGTCGGTACCAGAAGCACTCAGACTGGTCAGATTGTAGATGAGTCCCACAAAATCAAAATAAGTAAAAGATTTCGACCTAAGAAGGAAGAGCATTGAGAAAGCACGTCTAGTTAAAATGGCGTTCCCATAAGTTTTTGGTTTTTTTAATGTGACATGTTTTTAAAAATAAATAAATAAATATTAAAATAAATAACAATGAGATGTTTCCCCACACATCAAATTTTGCTTCATTAAAAGCTTTGAATTTTAGGGGTACTTATTTGTCACCTCTAACACTGTGAGTAATTTTGGCCCATTTCTTCTGGGCAGATTTGGCCCAAGTGAGCAGGCAGATTTGCTCCCAGTTAGTCAGATGATGCTTGTGCAGCCTGATTTTCAAATAGTGTATAGTCTTCTCAATTGAATCAAAATCTGGGTTTTAACTTGGTTATTGTAGGACATTCACCTTTTCCTTCTTGAGCCACTCCAATGTTAGTTTGGCCACGTGTTTCACATCATAGTTCTGCTGAAAGTTGAACTTCACCCATGCTCCGTTTTTTTAGCAAACTAATATAGCTCCTCTTTCAGTATTTCCCTTTGTTCTGCATCATCAATCAATTCATTTTTTCTTTTTAACAAGACTATTGTGAGTGCCAAATATTCTCTGTACAGAGCTGCGGAATTGGTGGTGCTATGTAAATAAATGATATATAAATAAGGGATAGTGATGAAGGTGTCCAATCCCTGCTGGTGAAACGCAGCCCCACAGCATAATACTACTACCACAGTACTTCCCTGTAGGTATGGAATTTTTGAGGTAGGGGATAGTGGTGCCACTCATTTTGTTAAGTACTATGGCCAGGAAGCTCTATCTTTGTCTCATTTGACCACAAAACATTTTGCATCTAGGTCACTCTTCAGATTTTTGACAAATTCTAGACGTGCTTTTACATGGTTCATTTTGAGTAATGGTGTCTTTTGTGCAACGGTCTCACACAGGCCACTATACCATGTCTGAATTCTTGCCATACTTTGAGCAATCAGGGGATCCCAAGTCGACTTTATATACTAAATCACAACTCTAGACACTGACCCCCAAATATTTCAAGATGTTGAATACATGTGAGCAAAATTATTCTGCAAAATATTCATGGTGTTCTATACTTGACTGGGAAATGTCATTTGTCTCACTGTCGGGATTTGGCTTTGTTATGATTAACTGGGTGTTTGTAATGATAGCAAAGTAGTCCAGATTAACTGACCGTACCACACTGTATAATGATTGGACAAGCTTTATTCATTCAACAAAATGAAAATTTATAAATACATTGCGAAATGGTGAAACAAAAGCTGAACTTGAAGATTATATCACTGGAACTTTATACCTTTGGGAAATATCCTGAAAATCAGTTTGCGTGATATGTCACTGCAAATTTCATTAATCTCTCTATTATACCTAATATACCTATTCTGTACAATAGTATGCCAGCGTCTCAACGGGGAAATAACTCAGCAGGTATGTTGTAGACTTGGAAGTTGCTTTTTTAAAAATGTGTGCAGTTGTAAATATGCAGGAGCAAATATATAGTATCACTCACTATTAACTCGCTTATCTTACAATCTCTAATGTTCACACAACGTATGTGCGATAGATCTATTTGGAGAGACCCTGGCCATGGGTCTTCTGGCATTAATGCTGGCTTATTTTAGTTATTTTGCAAAGGTTGTAATCGCATCTTGTACAAGGATATTGTCGGGGCCTTATTGGGACCTTTTCTTGAAAGTAGCTGCCCTCAAATCTCTGTAAGCAGATTAGAATTGATAGGGATTGTAGGGCACGGATGAGAATGGTGGGTGATGAGGGAGAGCCCTGCCTCGTGCCTCTTTGAAGCTGGTATATTATGGATAAATACCCGCGCCCTTGGGTTATAATGTAACAATTTGGCCCATTTAATATAATTTGTGTTAATGTTATACTTGGACAAAATAGCCCATAAGTAGTACCATTCAATTGAGTCAAATGCCTTGGCTGAATCAATGGCTTTGAACGGCTAATTAATTAGAAGAAGTGGCATTGTGTACTGATAATGCCTTTACCATTGAGGTGGCATTCACCATTTAAATAAATCGGAGCTTCCCATTTGCTCTAGACAGACAGATCAGATGGCCTATGAGTTAGAAAAGAAAGCATGTGTCTAAAGTCACTGTAGGATGCATCTGTAGCAAACTCTTCAATATCTTCAAACTAGTCCTTTAAACCCAAGCAAAACAACAAGAAAACAAAATATATTGTCCTTTTGTGGAAGTACACAGCAAATCTATATGCAGAACATTTGGTAACTTTGAAATAGCTGGTAAATATTCACAACATTTCTGTATTTTATTTTGTCTGTGGGCCTACCCATGTTTATAAACTAGTAAATTACATCTATTACTGTTACAGGCTTTCTACCGTGCTGGATATTCGTTGCTGAAATTGAATAAAGTACCTTTTGCATTGGAGATGTTTGCTAATGGACTTCAGAATCTTACTCCCTCCTCTGATGTCAAAATTGTAGTAGACTTTCTGCATGGTGTATTAATGGTTTTTGAAGGTAATGCATATTTTGCATACATAAAGTTAATTTGTAAGCACATAAAAAATATTTTCTGCGCTGAGCACCCTGTAATTAACCAAAAACAAAACAAATTGCAGAATAGGGCAATATTGTCTATAGTGGATTGAAATTATGTGGTAACTACTTACACTACCCAAGCCGCAGTCTGTTTTGGTGACTGTGATCCCCCTAAAGCCATGTAAACTGGTGGTTGCCAGTAGTTTTAGAGTTAATAAGATAGCTCCCCTGCATTGCATTGATAACTAATCTGGGTCATCCAAGGCTGTTGGTGTGGCATGGTAGCAGGGTTGGGAATTAGGGGCACTGAGCAATGCCAATAGATGCTTGAAAATATAAATTAGTCAAAACCTTTCTTTAGCATAGACCCTGCTGTTCTAGAACAGTAAGAGTTCAGCTTGGGATATCGTTTAGGTGCAGTATTCCCATATATTAGTAGATCCAGACAAAACCAAACATGCTCAGCGGGCAATTTTTAAAAAACAGATTAAAATAACCTATAATAAATTGTTATCAGCTCTAGTCTGTTTAGTCCAGCATACATTTTTATAAGATTTTATGTCTTCAGAACATTAAGTCTGGCTAAGTGGTTAGCACTTCTGCCACTGAGCACTGGAGTCTTGAGTTCAATTCCCGACCATGGCCTTATCTGTGAGGAGTTTGTATGTTCACCCCGTGTTTGCGTGGGTTTCCTCCGGGTACCCTGGTTTCCTCCCACACTCCAAAAAACATACTAATAGGTTAATTGGCTGCTAAGAAACTGACACTAGTCTGTGTGTGTTAGGGAATTTAGAATGTATGCTCCAATGGGTCAGGGACTGATGCGAGCGAGTTCTCTGTACAGTGCTGCGGAATTAGTATAAATAAATGATGATGATGATGGATTTCTCCAAAGAGACCCCTTCCAATGCTGCTTAATCCTGGAAAGTTTATTATGCACAATATTTTTTAAAGATACTTCACTTTTTTTTTTTTTATGTACACTTGTTTTTTTTTTTACACAGTGCATGGAATGAGTTATGCTTTCAGGAGCCTATTCAATATGATCTTGAGAGAGAAATACAGTAAGGAAACTTGGAAGTTACTAATTGTTAAACTTGTGAAACAACAAATGTACCAGGTAAGGGCCGTTGATTCTTCAAATCTTCATATTTGCCAGCTCCATGCACTCCAAATATTTATACACTTTCAGTGCTCAAGATTTTGGAATTAATAGTACTCTCTCTACACATAATTTTTTAATTTTTTTTTAAATATGTGTGGATGGCCTGCATGGGATCCCATTGCTTAAATGTTAACCAACACCAGAATTGACAGTGTGGAATCCCTCTGTCATAATGGAACTAGACACTATTCATTCAGGATATGGCTGAAGCCTCAGGGGGAAATGAGACCGCAAAAACGGGTAAGTGGGCCCTTCCTCTAACGCTCACTTCCTCTTGCTGATAGCATGGACTCTCCTTTGTGACAACCCTGGGGGAGGCGGCCAAGGTAATGGTTATAGGTAAAAGAAATACTACAAGTTCCAGCAAGACCTGGCAGCCATTGACTGCTTGGACATGCTGATGGTTATTGAACTAAAACTACTAACATGCCCATGGCTGCGAGGAGCTGCTGGAATATGTAGTGCCACCATAGCATTAATAGAAAAAAACCACTGTTTTAAAAACATTTTAAATAAAATAAAAGACTTAAACCCATAATGTTCTTTTTTATTGCACTCCTTAATCCTAAGAGATCTTCATTCCTTAATTTTTACAAGGAGAGAGGAGAAAAAGGAGCGAAAACAAACATAATAGATTAATTCAAATTGCTCCTAGCAGAGGCACGCTCTAGATAAACCGCATATTACTGTTTTGTTGTGCATGACTGCAAAGATCACATTATATCAGTTAGACAGAAGAAGCCAAAGCTATATTCATATTTTTAATAGAGCGGTCAGTATAATAGCCTTGCGCTTGGCAGATTGGGAAAATCAGCAAATTGACAAAGAAAATATTGTAATTATATCCTTTATATATTCCTATTTAGTTTATTTACTTTACTAGTTTTATTTTAGTTTGAGGTGGTAGGTACTCTTTTCATAGACCAAAATTGCCATCACTGCATGTTGGACTTAATCTTTGTAGTATGTAATAAGAATCCTCTTGGTGACCTTTGCAAGCAGAAAATATTTTTTGCTTATATGTAGGAGGCATATGTGTGAGAATGATAAACCCACATGATACAGTTCAATACCTAATTCAGTGGTATACAGTCCTTGAAGTGTATCTAGTTGCCTATGTGGCCCTCTGATCTTCAAAAAAGGGCGCACCTTAAAGTTAATCTGAGTAATAAGTTAAAACAATACATTTTAGTAAATACATAGATACCACTCTGTAATAACATCATAAGGCATTTTGTAAGACAAAGTGTTACAAGCTCTAACAAACAAATCTTGCAATTCAGTGTGACTTCTGGATGACCAGATTTTTCCACCAACTTTATAGGTTTGGTGTAAGGCATATCAGATTTCTAAAGGGTGGTTTCCGTCTATCAATCTGCTGAAACAGTTGTTTCTAAAGAGCCCAATGATGTGTTCACATGTGTAAATGTAACCAAAAATAAAAAACAACTTTACAGCACACTTCTGCATAACAGGGCCTGCCTAAAAATGCTATCCTTGCTTTAATAATTAAGCCGAAATAATACACCAACTTCTGCAGGTGAAGGAGGGAGACCATGGGCTGCAGACTGCACATCCCTCCTCCTCTGATTTCGATGTATGGAGACGGTCATGTGATGCAGAGGAGGTCACATGATGTAAAATCAGTTCCTGTGAGCAAAGAATATAATACATTTATGTCTTGATCTCTGTTTTATGATCCATCCGCTCCCCAGACTCCTACTCCAAGAGCTGGATTAACAGGTGGAGATTGCTGGGTCTTAAAGTAGAGAATAAAAATTGGGTCCCATGGGACATAAAACAGAGAAAAGGACTTAAAGGGCATAAAGAGGGAAAACAGAGCTGTGGGCTGTAGTTGAAGGTTAGGAGGGCTGACTGTTGCCCATCAATGATTTAATTTCTCTGAATAATGCATTTGTACTGTACGCACAAGTGTTTTGGCTTTTGTGTTCCGTTTTTTGTTTTTTTTCCTTTTGTTTTTCTTTACTTTTCATGCTGTCTGTTTTTATTTGTTTTTTTTGCTAGTTGAAAACTGTTATACTTAATCTTTGGTGGAGTTTGCGGGGGCCAACATTCCTTGCTTTCCTATACCTGGTTGATTATATTGTACTCTTCTGGGATAGGAAATTATATATGGCATAATACATTTCCTACTGTAAATTATATGAATATTAGAAGTTACTGAGAAGTTTTGTGACCATATAGAAGCAGGTGAATACCATAATTTACAGCAAAAGTTAATTATTTCTTGTAAGTTTTTGAGCATTGCAGTGGTGACATCATAATACTCGGTTTATAAACATATTATTTGCAGGAGTTTATAAATATTTTAACATCGATTTTATATTCTAACATGATATCCTGAAATGTTCTACAATGTAGCATATAATAGTCAGCTGTCAATAAAGTACAGAGTAGCTGGAACCTGAGAACTTCTGGCCTGTATTGGTAGAAGTCAGTGCTTCTTCATGGAGATATTTTTTGCTAGCATGGGCAATATGTTATTTTTAAGGGGCCCCACAAGAGTCAAACAAGCAGCCACAACATATTATGCCTGGTAAGTTAAACCAGTGAGACATTTAATCATGTACTAACCTTCCACATAGACCCTGTGAATGTATACTTCCCAATTAACCGGAGGATCATATTGGGACTCATACCAAATGAGGCATGACCACAGGGGCACGTCCATATCACGATGGGGGCAATGGCCCATTTCATAATGGGGGTGAAGTCACACCTGGGGGATTGCATAGTCCAGTGATGGGCAAACTTTTTCAGGAGCGGGCCAAATAAAAAAGATAAACTTTAGGCGGGCCAATATAATTTATTAAAAAACTGTTACCTCTATAAGTGCAGCGATCGTACAGACACAGCACTTATTTCAGCAGGTTGTTGCAGATCCGTCTTTCTGGTGAGCCACTAACTGACAACACAGAAGCCAATCGAAATCCGCCTTAGTATATGGCCCAGCCCATCTCTTCTCACATGACTTTCAGCCATTAGTAGGCGGGCAGGTGTTTGAGTAATTAAGATACGAAGTGTCCTTTTAGGAAGGAGGATGAAGTGTAATGGAGGAAATAGCTGGGAAGGCATAAAAATGAAGGTTTTGACACACCGGGTCGGCCCTAATAATTTTACGCATATTTGAATGAAATTTTTTAAAATATTGGCGGGCCGGATAGAACCTCTAAGTGGGCCGGATCTGGCCCCCCAGCCGTAGTTTGCCCATCATAAATGTACACCTTTTATATTTCTAAAACATTAACTTTTTTTTTTCTTTTAGTCCTGCCTTTTTTTAATGACATCGCGTGACAATCTGCCTAAACATATTAATGACTTGAAAGTACCACTGACGAACATCTTTGAGGTAAAGTATCCACAATCTCCTTTTTTTTTTTTTTTTTAAATACCTAATAAATATATATATCTCAATAATTATTCATGCTTTACTGTTCACTTTAATCTCCAGAGTGCCATCGACAATATAGTCATTTATTTGTATAATATAGATATAGGGGCCTATTTATCAACGTGTGATGATGTGGCTGATTTTGTATTGCCGCTTATCACCTGTTGCCGTAATTATCGTTAAAATCTCGATGTGGCTGCTAAGCGATGCCCAGCTGCCTCCACATTACTGGCCCGGAGCTGTAAGGGTTAACTTAGAGTGAAACCGGACCAGTCTGAGGAGCTAGCCAGTTCACGCATGTGCAATGGAATTGAAATCCCAGACTTGTAAAAAATAAATAAAGGTAATAAAAATGTTTTAAAATTCAAACAATAAAGCATTGTTCTATGTTCTTCTTGCTATTGCCATCCTGAGATACTCTTATTAAATAGGCTTTCATGACAAGTCTTATTTAAAGATATGTTTATCTATTTGTTGACCTATTATTTAGTGGAACTGAGATTTTAATGATAAATTGCGGTGATAGGTGTTTTTTAATTGCTGCAGTAACCTGCGATAGAAAATAAGCTGGATATTAATAAATAGACCTAATTGTCCGTCAAAGCTTGTACACATGTTTTGTTTTTTTAACTGGCCTTTCAGCATGACTTAACCTTGCATGAGAGGCATGGAGTATATTGTAGGCTTGCGAGCAGGGCCTTCTCACTTTGTATTCCCCAGTATTGTATATTACTGTCTTTGTTGTAAAGCTTTATGAAATTTGCTGGCGCTTTATAAATAAATGCTGCTGATGATGGAGTGAAACACATAATTAAAATATTAAAGCTAGTATTGTTTTTTTGTCATTGAATACTGACTTTAAAAGGCATGTGGCGCTCACTGCATTGTGCATTTGTGGCTACTGTATGGCAACCATTGTGAGCTCTATATAGTTTATGATATAATCTGTATTTGCATATAATTATGAGTGATTATTTTTATATTGCAAATTTTTGGGATGGGGGTGGTCGAATAACTTTATTTTTTCCCCTTATAACTACTTTTGAACTGGGAAACTTGAATTTTCCCAAATTTGTCCAGTACCTCAAGGAGTTACTCTTGGTGATGTAATCCTGTGTCTTCAAAGTAAACACAATGCAGAAGCAATACAATGCATTTTAAATGGGCAAGATTATAGTTATCATAGTACTAAAGCAAAGTTCATGATCAAGGACATACCATCAGACGTCAGATTGTGAATATGTCCTCTACCAATACACACATAGTTATTTATAACCTCCGCTGCCCAAATGCACTTACCTTATTATTCTCTGCTTCCGTTCTCTCCCTTCTTGATGTGATGTGAAGGCTCCCAGTCACCAATAGATTGGGAGCATGCTGCACTGTGATTTGGTCACTGCGTTGCTTGCTCCCAGCCTATCATTGTCTGGGCCTCTGCATTGCAAGATAAACATAACAAATAAAAAGTAGGGCAGGCAGGTGGCCCCTTATACCTGTACCCCCTGAAGGGCAAAAACCCCGCAACCTTTGGGCCACAGAATTAAATTGTCTGTATGATCACCAATAATATATTAAAAATCCTACGCTATTTATGAAACCTCAGTTTTTAGCATCAAATAACCATTGTTTTCTGTCCAAATGTATTCCTTTTATTGTCTATCTTTGAACAGCTTTTTAAAAACGAAGATTTTTAACGACAAAAAAAACAATGTCAAATGGAGTACAGTGATTTTCTCTTTGGTGTGTTAGTGTCTGTATAGATCCATTCTTGTCTGTAACTTTTGACTACTATCACAGTCTTCGTTTTTTATCACTTTTTTTTGAGGTTGGTTGTCTAAATGCCTGGATTTGGGGTTTAGAACGTATTTTTACAATAAAGGGTGTAAAAAATGGAAGTTTTCCAGGGAATTTTGTTTTTCATTTAATTGTTGGGTTATATGGGTTATGTTTGTATAGAAAATGTATCTGTTGGAAATTAGTGTTTTTGTGGCATGGGTGAAATTGAAGTAGTTTAACATATATATTTCTTAGATATGTTGCACTTTGCTTGGTAGGCCGTTTCTGGAATGAAACTCCAAGTCCATGTACTCTCTGACTATGTTCATTTACATTTTATTCTCTTATTTTATTTTTATCTACTTCATACTTAAAAGAAAAATACATAAATTAAAATGATAGCTACAAATGTAAGAATGTCATCTTCCAGTTGTTCTTGAGACGTCAGTTTATTTAACACAAACATTTATTTAGCATGTTTATGTTTACATTAGGGCAGCATTTTAATTTTATTACTCACTTTATTGCCTTCCAGAAATATGTGAATTCTGCTTCATGTGAGAATTTAAATTCCATCAGTGAGCTTGTCATTTGGCTCATAGAGATGGGTGCTAATGTGGAGACCATAGGCGAGCATATTCTTCATGCCGTTATCAAACTCTGCATGAAATCAGGTAAATTAATATTGACTAATATTTAATATGTGTGGCTATTTTGTAATTTGCAGATGCATGTTCAGGGGCAAACTCTGGATTTTCAGAGGGGGGTTTCCACACCACGGCGACAGTGGGTGTGACCAGCATGCATGGGGGCGTAGCTATAATTTTAGAGAGTGCTTGGCTGCTCTCCAACCCTCCCTATCCCCATAATATACATGAGCAATGCTGCGTGCTCTACTGTTAGGTACATGTAGCTCTCTTTTCGAGCAGAGCCATGTGAAGCGGGCCACCTCAATTATACAGTGCCCCAGGCTTGGAGGGGGGTTTCAGGGACTAGGAACCCCCCCCTTGGTTTGCCTATGATGTGGTGGTGGATTTATGCATTTATTGTGATAGGAGGGAAATATGGTGTCTATAATATTATTTCCATTACACTAATCAGACAATTTCTTTGTAAAATGTCTTGAGCTCACATTTTAAAACAATTTCCCAGAGAATGCCCCCATTTGTTAATTTCAGTTACTGCATACATCATAATTGTAAACGGCACCTAGTAAAAACGCTTCTCAAACTGAAATGTGTTTTATTCTTTAAAAATCTTAATAAATAAAATGATCATACAACAGAACTGCTTTGTTTGCATACTAAGGGTAAATGTTTTTCAGCAAATTAATGAGATGTATTGAAAAGAAGGAATGCTGCTGATGATAGATATATACATACACTAAAGTAGATAGATCAGTAAGCTATATATCTCGGCGATGCACTTAAGAGGGGGTTCCCTTGCGCTTGAATCACGCTCAAATTGTTGTTTTGAATCAGCAGGCAAAACTGCACACATCTAGGAATTATCCCCAGTGAAGAACCTGCACTCTGCTCTGCTCCTCCCAATCTCCGCAAATACAGCATTGTTATGTGAAACTACCAGGACTGGGAGGAGCAAGGCAGTGAGTGGAGGCTGCTCATTGGGTATAATTCACACGTGTCCAGCAATGCCTGCCTATTGGAAGAAAAAATAAAGAGTACAGTGAAAGGCTAATCATTAGCCAATCACCTTGCAGTCATGGCTGCTTATTGAAACTCCCAGGCCTGAGGGAACCTCCCTAACTCTCTTGTACAGTGAGAAGTGTGATAGAAATCTGATTCCCACCCCTACTGACCCAGCATTTTAATACCTGACATGACAGCAGCTAGACCTGTAGCACAGGAAGGGAAACCTGTCCAAATAAATATTACACAAATTGGAAGGTAAATCTTAATTGTTAAGAATAATTGCTACATTTAATATTACATGGCGGAATTATTTAGCATTGGAAAGTTTAACAGTCATTTTGAGATAATTTATTTATTTAATGGGTCAAATATTTACATGTCATTGTCAGGGATAATATAATATTTTTGAGTGGCTTAAATTCATGTGAGCTTGGTTAAAATGCATACTGGGTTTACATGTGCATTGTTCAGTGATTATTAAGGGTTTTTTATTGTAAGGGGGTTATATCTATGGGGTGGGTTAAACTTGAATTTGGGAGTATTATTAGTTAGGGTGACAGTTTTATTTTAAAAAAAAATATGTTTGATAAAGCTGCAAAGAAAAATAAAACTTAGATACATAAGTGCCTATTTATCAATGTGCGGTGATCAGACTGATTTTCTGTTGCCACTTAACGCAGTGATAAAGATTCATTTATCTCCACAATTTATCAATAAAATATTGCTGATACTCGGCTGTCTCTTCAGTACTGGCTCGGAGCAGTAAGAATTAACTTTACCGGTTTGCCGGGCCCGTCTCAGGCCTTCAGTTGCATTTACTGGACATAAAAAAAATAATTCTTAATATTGTTTAAAAATTCCAAAAACACTTTTTTTTTTCTATGTGTTAAAATGTTAAAATACACATAAATGTTTTATTCAAAGAATAAAGCAGTTTTCTTTGATTTTGTTTTGTTATCACCATACTGAGATGTACTTGTTCCACTGCAATCCTTGATAAATAGACTCCTACATGCTTTGCAGGGTAAAGTAATCTCCAACGTAAATAATGGAGGTAGCACCTTGATGTATATGGGGAAGCCTCATAGCCATCAAAAACACCAGTTAGCCATAGGGCTTTTTGCCTGTTGTAACTTACACAGATTCTGGATTCTAATTATAACAGATATTTCACATACTTACACTGTTACATGACATATGCGATTACAAGAGACATCACTTATAGCTGTGCATAAGGATTGTTCACAGGAATTTCAAAGCTGTGTGTATCACTGCTATATGTGTGGATCAGTGGATCTTGGTGCTGCACAATTTATTGGCGGTGTTCTCAAGTTGCACTCCATTTGGAACGCAGCTTGAGATATCGCTCATATGGACTAATATATGTGTGCCTTTGTTGGGAGCAGGAACCTATGTATACAGCTTGGTTATTGGGCTGACCCCCAAATCACTTGGCAAACTAGCAAGGCCCTTGGATCTTTTTACACTGTTACCCAATTTCTCGTCCTCTCAAAGCAGTATTGTATGACTTTTGAATGTATGTCTTTGGAACATGGAATTTCTCCCATGATCCATACATATTGACATCTGCCTACACTGATTCTGGTATGTTTGTGTGGTTATGGTTAAACAACAAACTACAAAAAAAATTCTGTTGCAAGTTTATTGTGGTCATTTTTTTCTTTGTTCTGAAAGCATTTGGAAATTCATGTCTAAAAATTCTGTGTTTGTCTCTGTATATTAGGTATACACGTGGAGTATATAACTGCACTCCGTGTATTGAGCCTACAAGTGTCTACTTTAATATATTTTGTATATTGAGAACTCGTGAAAATGTCGACATTACATATATAACAGTCGAAGAGGCCTTCCTCTATGTGTAGGCTATATGGCACTGGTTAGGGGGTTGGGGTTATCATATTTAATTAGTGCCAAAGTGGAAACATTTGCATTATACAAAATAGTCTGCTTTATAATGCAGTAACTAAATGATTTGAACAGTGTTCTGAGAATTTGCTGGTGGTGGGATCACCCAACTGTTTTTGTGAGGAAACCCAAGTTTGTCTATATTTACCAGAGCACATTTAACTTTTCCTTTGATACATTTCAGTTTTTGAATAGTTGTGATACGTTTTGTAATGTACAAATGTAGTAACTGGTTAATTTATTTTAAAGTCCTTCTTCTTCTTGTATGGATGTAACCAGCTGTAAATCACCTTCTCCAAACAGAGCCTTGATATCTTGACAGATTACTGTTGCAAAAAGCTTGATTTCTTGTACAAGGTTGAGTTGAGGTGGAAAAGAAGTAACAGTAATATTGACTCATGGCAGGAAATTGATGCAGTAGAAGGTAGACAGCAAGTCAAATAACCTTAATGCACAGTATGTATATGATGCTCATATTCTAGCATAGGAAATCTGTGTGCTTTGTTGCTAATGTGGTGTTCTGGCTGTGCGTTGAGCACCAAACTTTTAAGATTTAAAAGGACTGTAGAACTGTTGTTCTTAAGTACAGGTTTAGTATGGATTACAAGCACAGTCTAGAAAACTGTAGTGGAAAATAGCTAAAGTCCTGCAAGGTATAAGCTGAAAATTCAGTCAGCAAATCTTTAATAACATGTTAACACTCTTTACACAATTTTCATTTTTCTATTTTCTTAACAGTAGACAATGGACTTTTCAAACTTGTGTTGAATATTAAGCCAACCATGAAGAAATCTATCAATGAGAAAGATGGAGATGGCAACACAGTTCTGCACCTTGTAGCATCTTTTTCATCACATGTGTATACGCCAAAGCGTAAGTGCCTGAAACAGAACAATTGATTTTTCTGATTAGTGATTGTGGGTTTCCAGATAAAAAAAATTGAGATTTGTATTTTCTAGTTGCTTGTATGTGACGTTTTCTCACTCCAGTAATAATAAAACTCTACAGTTTTACTTACCTGGTAAGTGCCATTTTCTCCGAATATCAGGAGCTGTGGGGCTAAGAACTAGCATGTTTGAGGCAGCAGAATTGTCAATGCAACTTCCATATAAGCGTTCCATTTGCATGAACCGAATGGCTGTCTTAAGCAGCCCAGGTATATACATTAGCATAGGCCAGAGCAGTGCTGGATCATGGAAAGCTTTATGGAAATGCTGCACCCCAGTTAAGTAAAACTCTGTATTTTGGCTTAACATGGTGAAAATCACACAAGATGTACATGTTACGTTTTGGGTGGAGTTTTTCTTTGAATCTCATACATTATATGCACATACCATCTCTATAGTTTAGTTTCTCATCATGAGTTAAACTTCACTGTCGATATACAAAACATTTAGCACTTTTCTTAGTGTGTTATCATTTTAATATGCATGTTTCCCTACACTTGTGGGAAATTATAGGGAGCATTAGCGAAAACCATTCCATTTGCTAAATGACCATTAAAAGGAGCATGTTTAAGGGGGGACATGTGGTAAACAGCAGGATGACAATTGAGAAAAAAAATCATGAAATGCCATCTAGCAAGATAAACTGCAGTATTCTGTAAACTCACCTTATGTAGCATTGTTAAAATGTTTACCCTGTAGGTCAAGCACAAGATGTAAAGATGCTCTTGAGTTACGGAGGTGACCCATGTATTGCCAACAAACAGGGAAAGGATGTCACAAGTATTCTCAAACGAAATAAAAACTTCAAAGCAGAAGACATAATAAAAAAGCATTTGGCAAGCCAAATTCCCACCGCAGATCCATCAACCAAGCCATCAGGTATTGGCTATGCTATATTGATTGTTATGTAAACCTGACTATATATGGTGGGTAGAGCAGTCTACACAATAGTAATTCGTATTACACACAGTACATTACATTGTGTGCCAAGTATGGTTTATTTTGCTCAATCCAAGGGTATTTTTAAAGTGCATAGTTGTGTTTTATGGTCTTCAAATGTATTTTTTGTCTAATATTACATTTATCTTTCTCTCCTTGGCATGTTTGTAGAGATGTGCAGTTTTGCAGAAACCAAGGCGGATTCACTTGATTCTGCATTTGAGCAGTTCACAAACTTCTGCAAGCAAGCTGGTCAAGTGGATAAACTTTTTGAACATAAATCCGTTAAGAATTTTTTGCGAGTTTTGTCTTCTGTGAAAGGTAAATAGTTATTGCTACCTACTATCACTTTGAGTACTTTTTTTTTTTTCCCTAAAGACCAATTTCTTGCACCATTCAAGATATGCACATATCCTCAATGTATATATCCTGTTATGGCAGGTACTGATGATTTTATAAATATATTGTAATCTAAACATTATTTTTAGCCAATGCCAGTTAATGTAGGAATACCAATAGTACTATATGATTTGCTTAACTTGTCTTAGTATTTTTATATTTATGTGACTTTGTATATGCTGTTTATCATTAATCTATAAAGTGGGTATTATTTACTGCATATCTCCAAAATGTTTGTAGTCTTTTTGCCTTTTTTACTTCTCTAATGGGATTTGAAAAGCAATAACCCGACAACAGTAGAGAAAGATTATTCCTGTCTCGTAACAGAAATACATTCCTTAGGGTAAAACAATGACATTTTACCTCTGTTAGTTGTGGTGGATGCAACAAGAACTACTTGCATTATAGAGATCTTTGATCTCTATAATAAATGTTTTCTCTATGTCCACTGAAGAGTCTGATGCAACCAAAAGGGAACATGTTGCCTTTACTGTGCTTTCTGTGGTTGGTGAATACGGAGAGTAGATACTATTACTTTGCCATTGCAAAGCGTTATGGATACATTCACTGATCACTGTATTCAATCAAAGGCCTGCATGGTGGTGAAGAACTGACCATACAGGTAGCAGTATGTATATTGTGAATTGTGGGTGGTTCCTCAAAGTTCCCTTACATAACTAGATCATTTTTATAGTTGTCTTTTCTTAATACCAATTCTCATTGTCTGTTGTTTCAGAGATTCCACCTGACCTGATATGTGACATCCCAGATTCTATTGTTGAGTGCCTCATCACACAGTTAATACAGGAAAAAAAGTGGCAAGAGGTTCTGCTTCTACTTACTAGAGATGCCAGTGGAGAGTCTGTTGAGGAAGGACTGATTAAAAGATGTCCTCTCCCGAACATCAACATTGGCCATGTTATAAACCATCTTGACTCCAAAGTGAAGTATCGATTGCATTTAATCAAGCTACTTTTAAAACAAGGAGGTACTTTTCTATTTCCTTTTATTTATTCAGTTACTTGCCACTTTATGGTTTGGTTGAATTGTCACTGTATTTTGTTCCACTGCAGCAGCTATTTAGACATTACTTTTAAGTTTAGCTTTGACTGGATTTCATAGTTATAATATAAATCCACCTGGATCCCCTCTGTGGACTCACTAGTCCAGGGCTTCTCTGCTTTAATGGGGGGAAACGGGGGTGGCTTAACAGTGATTGGTGCTGCAGATGCCTTTCTCCCTTGAAATTCCCATTTCTCTCTCCTACCACTGGGGGACACTGCCAGACATTGGTTATAGTAGTGGGATTGGGAGTTTAGGCACTAAAAACTCTATGATTTTTACTCTCTGCTATGCCCCTCCTCTCCTAGATACCTCAGGTTTTTTTTAGTGCCTTAGGAGTTAGGCCAGTTTGGTATAGGCTCCTGCCTATACTTTCTTTAGTGATAGTTTGTTACGTTTTTATTTTATTTTTTCTCAGTGGTGCTTCGCGGGGATCTATCCTAAGTCCCAGAGAGGGTGAATAGTCCTGGGCTTTCTTCACCCTGATCCCCGCGCAAGGTAAGAAGTGGCTGATGCCCGGGTCTTCCTTTCACCTGTCTTGCCGGCAGTTCATCCCCTAGAAGCGAGCTTTTAGATGATTGATAGTGCCATTAGGACTTTAGGTGCCCACGGGGGTAGTCCTCTTCAGCGGGCCACAGAGATAGGTCGCGCGAGGGAGATCCAGGATCCATCTCCACGCCGACGGACTAGCCGGCAAGCCCCCTCCTCCATACCCCTACCTCCCCTGACAATGAGCAGCGGGGGTCTGTTAGCGCTCCCTCTTTGATAGAGAGCGGCGCTGCATGAGGAGGGCAGACATCACACACGCTCCTGGGCACTGTAACAAGCGTGTTGTGGAGAGGTTACCGACAGCCATATTATAGATGAGCTGTTTGGTAACTTAGAGAGGAGCAGACATTTTTTTGACGGCGGAGCTGGAGGAGGACCTTCGATTCCCGCTCTTCTCAGGATCCTGCACAGCGGAGTCGCCATCTTAAACTCATACCGAGCAGCTGCATGTCGCTTCTCTCCTCTCATTTACCTCTTCTGTGACTGGTATCGTTAAATCCTGTGTTTGTTTGTGTACAAAAACATTTTAAACATTCATGGTTGATTGTTCTGCCTAGCGGGAGAGGTTAAAAGTTACTTTGGGGCTGATTTGTACCCGGGTATATAGATCTGGTTACAAATTGTGTATTGCTGTATTCTGACACTAACTGTTTAGACAATAATCATTATCTGTCTAGTGATAATCAGTTTATACTGTATTTAACCAGTGATGTCTAACAAAGAGTCCTCTGACAGGGGATCCTCTGGAGGGTCTGCATTGTATTTTACTTGTGCCATGTGTAAAGTAAAACTTTCAAAAGGACAGCATGACAAAGGTGCCCTTTGCGCTGCTTGTGAGGCCGGATCTCAGGAGCGTCCCGCCCCAGCTCAGACACCGGTAGCCATGATAGAGCCGCCTTGGGTTAAATCCTTTGCTGCAACCATGGAGAAGTTTACTACGGTGATGTTACAGGCTGCAGAGATACGTCAGAATGTAGTTACAGACTCTCAGGTATCTCTCTCTGCAGGTCAGCGCTCCACACATGTAGCAGGGGGGAGTGACCAGACAGAAATTGCAGGCACATCCTCACAGAGTTCTCTAACTCATAGTGATGATCGCCTACTTGCGGTCTCCCACAGAGCCAAAAGGGTTTCACTGGATGTTAACCAGGGTCGTAGCCCAGGCTCAGTTATCCCATCAGATGAGGATGGGGATATAGTCTTGGATACTCAGAAGGAAGACTCGCTGAGTATTATGACCACCTCGGTGGGTAATATTGAAAGTCTGGTGTTGGGTATTAGGCATAGCCTTGGTTTTGCTGACCCTACACCTTTGGCTCCCTCAGGATTCTCCATTTTCAAAAGGACTTAATCTCAGGTTATGTCTTTTCCACCGTCATCAGAGATGGTGCAGATTGTGACGGACGCTTGGTTAAATCCAGGCAAACAGTTCGTTATGCCGGGTAGATTTTAAGAGTTTTTACCCGCTTTCAGCAGAGGATTGTATTAAATGGGAGGTGTCTCCTAAGGTGGACAGACCAATTATCAGGTTGTCCACTTCCTCTGCCAGTCCTACCCAGGAGAGAGTATCTCTCAAAGACCCCACTGACAAAAAGTGTGACAATGCTCTCCGGTCCGCATATGTGGCTTCTGGTAGCTTGTTTAGGCCCACTATGGCAATTGCATGGGCAAATAAGGCGGTGCAGATATGGGCAGAGCAGTTGATCTCGGCCATCCAGAGTAATGCTCCGCTACCTGATCTCCTGGTTCTCGCTGAGCACATTCAGGAGACGGCGGATTATATGGGACAGGCATCCATGGACGCAGTAGCAGTCAATGCCAGAATTGGCGGTTTTATTATGGCATCACGACGTTCCCTATGGTTACTTTCGTGGACGACGGCTGCTGAGTCAAAGAGGTCCTTGGAAATCCTGCCTTTTGATGGAGTCACTATGTTTGGGCTGGTGCTTGAAAAAGTGATTGAGGTAGCCACAGGAGGTAAGAGTAATATTCTTCCCATGGGCTCTCGTAAACCGCGTCAAGCTCTGTTTCGGTCCTTTCGCTCCTTCTCTCAGGGCTGGGGCAGCCCACCAAGGGGTCAGCCGGCTGTTTCCAGAGGAGGTGGCGGCAGAGGTAGGAGCGCTCCCAGATGGGGAACGTCGCGTCCCAGTGAAAAACCTGCAGCATGACTCCTTGGCCCCCACGCGGGTACCCGTAATCTATTTCTCTTTCTCCACTGGGGGACACTGCGCTCCCTCCCTTGCTCTGTAGACGATCTGATTATGAATGTTTTTGATTTACATTCTTTTGCCCTTTGGGCAGCTCCTTATAGTACACTTGGTTAGTCAAAACTGAGGTATCTAGGAGAGGAGGGGCATAGCAGAGGAGGGGAGTAAAAATCATAGAGTTTTTAGTGCCTAAACTCCCAATCCCACTACTATACCCAATGTCTGGCAGTGTCCCCCAGTGGAGAAAGAGAAATAGATTTTACGGTAAGTAAAAATCCTCTTTTCATGCTATTTCTTTTATTCATGAAAGGAAAGGGAAGATACACATACAGGAAGTGTTTATTTAAGTCATTGTTGCTAAATTATAGACTAGCATTTCTAAAACCAAATGGATCATTTAACTGGAAACACCTGGTTAAATGAGGTACACTAAGCATATTGAAAGAAAGAGCTTCCACACAGATGTGGCTCATGCGTTAATTAAACAAGTAAAATCCCAGCTTGGTAAAAATCCATGGGTGAGTGGAAATGCATAATCCAGGATTGTGATATTTACATTAATTTAAGGCACAAAACAGGAGTATAGATCAATTGGGCGCAAATTTCAACTTAGTCTGTTTAATCAAAAACAGCCCATTGAGATTTCCACAGAGCAGGATATTAGTCTGGTTACTTGCATAAACTGTGTTGCCTGGCAATACATGTTTGCAAGTTTGGTGGAGCAAATAGCACAAGCAATGGCTACCCTGGAGTAAGGTCAGATGAATCATCCTTCACAATGATCTCTACGAATGGATAAGTTGTTATTATTAATATTATTAATGTTTATTTGTATAGTTTCATCTTATTTCATAGAGCTCTCCAGAGAATATTGAATCATTCACATCAGTCTCTGACCCACTAGAGCATACAGTTCAAAGTCCCTTCTATGAAAACACAAACACACAATGGGATATACCCAAGCAATATATGAAATGGGTGGGTGCAAATAGTTGTAATAAAAAGTACTTTTATGGAATGACTGTTTTAAGACTATACCTTTCAAACTGAGCATCTGCAGAAGATCTCGCATCCAGAAGATAATGTCTGGTAAGGGTATGAAGGGATGACCATCTTGCTGGTTTGCATAAATACTCTGCACGCCCAGGAGGCTGCCATCACACTTATAGAATGTGCCTTTATTATTTCTGGCACCTTGTGACCGTTTCCTTGTAGGCCTTCCCAATGACCTCTTGGATTCATCTTCCAAGAGTCTGTTTTGATGGAGCTTGAAAATATCCTTCAGGAAATACTAACAGTTGATCAGTTTTTGTGAGTTCTTTTGTTGTGGAAAGATCTACAGGAATTGCCCTGATTAAATTCAGGGTATGTAAACTCTTTTTTCCTTTTTTACTGGTTGGTCGCAGAAAGAAAAATAAAAGAGAATGCTTGATGGGCAGACGTGATTACTACCAGGAACAACACATTAAGCATAAGCCATTTTAGAGGATCCTCCTGTAAAGGCTCAAAGGGTTCAGATTTTATAACTTCTAACACTATAGTAAGGTGCCAGAAAAGTTTTGCTATGAAGGTTGTTTTGTTTCACTTAATACCCTAGAAAGCAACTGATTCTTGACGTCTGCCCGTGTGTGTAGCATATCTTGTGTGACATAGCTCTGCGCATGCCCAGATATGGACATTACTCCAATAAACACAATTGCATACAATTAATGTCTGAGTGCAAACGACACTCGCAAATGTCTACGACTTGAGAGGTGGAACAAGGCGGGGATAGGGCGTTTGTTTGTTGTAAGTACTCTTGTTTTCACCAGTATATTTTGCACCCAGTACAGGTCAGGTGTAAATGCCGACTGATAGTGAAGACTGACATAGCATAGTCTTTGATTTAAAAATTACACGTATGCACGCCACTAGCTATCGTATAACAAACTGTATGCATTGTATGTACAGTACGCATTGAAATCATCTTTATTTAATTAATCTTAACAAAAGTATTTTTAAAAATATATTTGAAATTATCTGCATAATTATACTATAGAATTGTTATTTTATGAATTCATAAAAGCTCTATGCGTTCTGATATGACCTTTTATTGCTCTTCAGATACGCTTGGGTGTAAATACGACCAGAACTACGCTCAGGTTGCATGCTCTCTTAAAAAACGCAATTTACGTGCAAGTTGCGTCCGGACATAGATCAGGCCTTAAGTGCTGACACTTTCAGGGTATTAAGAGCAAGACCCATATTCAGTCCACCCTGATGAAAATCCAGAATCTATGGGATGGTTGCCGAAGAATCTGGATTCAAACATTTAGTATTGCTCCAGAAAATAAATGTCTTTCAAATCCTATCATAGGTAGCAGAAGAATTTTGCTTTCTAGCTTTAAGTAGCACCTCAATTACTCTCACTCTACATAACCTCCAAAACAGAATATTTGGATTGGGATGCAGGATCGGTCCCTGATGTAGAAGATCTCACTGAGATGACAGAGGCCACAAGGCTGTTCCAGCAACATTCCTAAAGCCGCTGCTAGCTATGGGCGGTGTGGCCAAAACGACAGCACTGCTATGACTTCCACTGATTCTCTCTTTCCGTAGCGTGAGGACAAGGAGTGAACACATACCCTAGTTGGAAATTCCATGGAATTGATCGAGCATCTATTCCCATTGTTCTGGCGTTTCTTTGTCAGGAATAAAATTGAGTTACCTTGGTGTTTGAGGATGTCGACAGCAGATGAATTTGAGGTATCCCATACTTCTTTACTAGGAGTTGGGAAAACTTCTTTGTGTATAGCGCATTCTCCTGCATGGACTTGATATTGACTGAGATAATCAGCTATCTTTTTGCCCTTGCCTGCTATCTGCAATGAAGAGAGGGATATAAAAAAAAATTCTGTCCAGAACATAATTATGTATGTTTCCACTATCCTGGTCCTGCTTATTATGCCACCGTGTAGGTTTAAGAAACCAGCACACTGTCCCATTGTCTGAGAATACTTTAAGATGCTTGTGTCTTAAGAGGAGTTGAAAATCCTGAATTGCATACCATACTGCCCTCGTTTCTAGAATATTTGCGTGAAATTGTCCTTTGTTCTGTAGTCACACTCTTTTGTACCACGTTTGTTTTTAACTTCAATAGTATTTTATTGTTTTTTTTCAAGGATTATGGGGTACAGAAAGTAAGAAGGGGAGGTAGCGGAAGAACATAAAAAAAAGGAGAGTAGGGGGGTACATAGCAGGGAGGAACACATTAGACAATACAATATCTATAATACACTCTACACATGAAGAATGTAGGCAAAGTTGCCTCCCTCACAGTTTGAGAGATTACCTTATTGAAATGAACACGAAAACGTGTCTGAGATTGTTTGTGAGATTCATTAAGTGTTGGTGGCTCAAGAGGCAGTTTAGGGTCTATTCGGGTTGGGGAGACTCCCTCACCTTTTTTAACATACACGTGCCATCTGAGCTATTTCATAATCGGAGATGAGGGGGCAGTGGAGTATGTAATCCCCACTGTCTCCATTTCAAAGCTATTCTGCACTTTGGTCACTACTTTTTGTATCGGGGTGGATGTGGAGACTTCCAGCATTAGGCTATGGCGGCTCTTGCGGCAATCAGAATATGGCCAAAAACATATTTAGCATGCGATGAAAACTGTGGGGGGTAGTGATGATGGCGTGCAACCTCCAGGGTAGGACATAGAATCTGGGCAGTAAACTTATTGGCTAATTTGAAGACTTGTACCCAGAATGACTAAATGTGGGTGCAGTTCCAAAATGTATGTATCAAGTCTCCCGATATATTGCATTGCCGTCAACAGAGTTTCAACTAAAGGAGCCACGTTTTGTGGAGTCTAGTTGGAGTGTGATATAATCTGTTGAATAATTTTATCATCATTTCTGTATGATTTATATATTTAAACATTCGATATGAGTTTAAGAAAATGGCTTCACATTGTTCACTATCTAAATCAAGATGAAGGTCATTCTGCCACTGGATTTGTATTTTAGTCTTGTTTAGTTTTTGATGTGAAGGGGAGGGAATAGCGATACCAGAATGTAATGCTGGCTTTGTCTCCTTTCGTTAACTTTGTGTATAGCATAGCTGGTGGTGATGTAATGCTTAGGCCTAGTCTAGGGAAGGAGTTAAATCGGTGTCTTAACTGTAAATCTTTATAAAATTCCCAGGCAGGAAGGTGGAATCTTTCCCTTATTTGCATGAAAGAGAGTAAGCCCTGTTCCTCAAGCAAAACAGTAAACGAGGTTATACCATTCATTATTCATAGATTAAGGTTTAAGTCTGGGATTAACCTAGCTAAAGCAGCTAATGAGATATTCTTTTTTGGAACCATAGTTAGAGTTGGCGTCCAGCACTTTGTCCCATACTGCCAGGGAGTCTCTAGTTGTCCGTGGTAAACAGGCATTCATAAGTTCAGATTGGGCTTCTGAGATCCATTCTATAATGAACGATACACGAAGAGTCCTCGACGAGGCCTGGCGCCCCAGAACAAATCCCACCTGATCTGGGAGGATCGCTCGGGAGAAGGCCGTTGAGCCTATTCGCTATCAGTTTAGCATTAATTTTAATATCTGAATTTAGAAGGGCAATTACCCTATAATTGAGGAATGATGCAGGATCCTATCCCTGGCTTGGGTATAGTAACAAGTTGAAATACTAGCATCTCGTGGGGGGTCGATAGACCCTTGTGTTGTACCCGCGATGAAGAGTTGTTCAAAAATTGTGAGGAGTTCCTCCTGGGATGTAACATAAAAGCCATTGATATAACCATCAGGGCGTGGGGCTTAGAGTTTGGCATAATGCTGAACAAATATGTTTTATCTCTAGGATTAGAAACGTTTTCGGCCCATTTTATCCACCAGATGTTTGATTCTATGTTTGGCACGTTGGCTTCTAAACTTTCTGACCATGAGTTTCCCTGCTCTGTTGTCTGTTCATAAAATTTTTGCCTAAGTCTAGTCAAGGCTTGTTGTGTTTTTGTCATTAACAATTTCTGTATTTGACCTCGAACTTTCATTGTTTTGGGATTCTAGGGTTTGAAGTTTTAACTGCAACTCAGTTTGTAAATGTGCATGGGCTCTTTTTAGACAGGACCCTGTCTGGATCGCTACTACCCGCAGAACTGCTTTCCGAGCGCAACAGAAATGTTGGTGTCTTCTGGGGAGTTATTGTGGCAGTATTGATGGAGAGCATCCTTAAGATCTAATTTGGCTTCCAGAAGAGTCAATAGATATGGCGGCATACGCCAGTGCCTGGGGGGTACTACATATGCTCTCTCCTGGCACCATGTCCAAAGTACTGGGGCATGGTCAGACCATGACATTGGAAATATTTTAATCTGAGTGGCCTGTAGTGTCCACTTGTCGGTGAGCGTAGGGTCTATTCGAGAATATGAATTGTGTACAGAAGAAAAATAGGTATAATCCCCACCACTGGGTTCTGAGGTTCTCCAAACATCGTATAGATCATATTCTGCCATTAATTTAGTGAAAGCTACCACTTTTTTTTTTTTAGATGCGAACCCAAACTTCTGCAGCTGGGGTCAAGACGAATTTCTCACCTCCATGATCATAAAATATGCATATTTCTAAGTCCTTATCTGGGAAGGGTACCGCAGCCTCCTCAGGTTTGCAGTGGGTACTACCATTTTCAGTTCAAGGTACAGCCCTTCAATCTGGCTTCAGCACCAAAGGTATTCACCAAAATGATGGCAGTACTCTTACGGTCAAAAGGGGTATCTGTTGTACCATACCTGGATGACCTTCTGATAAATGCAGAATCTGCAACCTTTCTTCAGACCTGATTGCGGATAATAGTAGAGATGCTCAAATCCTATGGCTAGTTGATAAACTATCAGAAGTTCAATTTCGACCCAGCCCAACTCATGATTTTTCTGGGTCTTTTCGATACCAGATGTCAGTCATTTTACTAGAGGAGAAAATCCTAGCCATTCAGTAACCGGTGAAAGCACTGTTAATGCTAAGTCTGTTATCCTTTTATCTATTTCATGAAGCTTATATCGAAAATGGTATTTTCATTCGAAGCTGTGCAGTTTGCAAGTTTTCACACTTGGGCCTTCCAGAGCGGAATTCTGGCCAGTGGTCAAGGTCCAAAGAAACTGTTGCCGCAGACCAATTGGTTCCTTTTTTGGTGGCTGAAGAAACAAAATATCCATCTGGGACTGGACCATCGTGGCCACAGATGCCAGCTTACTAGGATGAAGAGTTGTGATTGCAAACTTCCGACTACAGGGACTTTGGTCCCAAAAGGAATTGGTGCTTCCATTAAATGTTCCCAAGCTCAAATCGGTGTTGAACGTTGTGCTACAAGCAGAGCCCTTCCTAAGAGGCAGTCCTATTCGCATGAATCATCAGGAGGCACCAAATGTCCCCAAGTGATGGATCTGGTACAGGTCAAAAAAGATATATAATATTATACAAATTTATCAATTACATTTTTTTTTTTAGATGGTTGACTAATTAAATGAGATGGGAACATGAACCTAATGTTGTAATCAAAAAAGTAAAAACACTTTAATAAAATGTATTTATATCACTTAAAGTCACTTTGAATTGTTAGATATAGTGGTTATCATTATAACTATCCTAGTAGTACCCATCAGATTCAGGGGATTTGTTGAGGAGGATTAGAAAGCCATTTAGGTTGTGTCTTGAGAAACTATATTTGAGTCCAGGCAGCATTGAGTGATATCTCAATGAAATAATGTACTCATTTCTCTAAAGGGGTCTTCAACTTTAGCACAGCCAGTTCTTAAAAGAGCATATCTCGCCATGCCGCTGGATACCCCTCCGCTACCTGAAGCCATTTAGCAGAGTTGTAATTGATGTGATATCACAGGTTTTCCCTTTGTAATGCGCAAACACCATGAACTATGCTTCGGAAATGCACTGAGTTCAGTTTTTGTTGTGATCATAGGGCTAAAACAAAACGGAACATTTAATGGGCCACCAGGCTGTCAAGATGGCGGTCTAGCAATAGCAGTGTGCCTGCCTCAGAGCAGCAGCCATCTTTAATGCATTTTTATAATAGCCATTTGGAAATATGGAATCTCCAGAATGATACTTTATAAGTGGTCCAAAAGTAAAGACTGCATATTTTAATTTACTTTCTTTTCTGCTCTCATTTTTCTATGCAGTTTCTCCTAATGGTATTGGAGCCAATGCTGAACATCCAATTTGTACATGTTTAAAGAGAAGTGATTTTGCTTTGTCCTGTTTGTTACTATGTAATGGTGGAGATCCAGCTAGTGTATCCATCACACAAGGAGACACCCCTCTACACGCTGCAATTGCCATTGCCTTGAATAACACAGGTGAATCTCTATAAACTTACAAATCATCTTTCCTGTTTATAAAAAAAACAAAACAAAAAAAAAGTTCTGTATATTTTTTTTGTTGACTGGTTCTGAGAATTCTGTGGAGCCTTCTAAATAAAATATGATGATGATTACAGTAGTATTTCTGCCTCTGGTCTTCCTGTATTTGTTCTGCTTCTAGCAGGCAGCAAAAAAAAGGCCTTTCAGCCAGCATGTTGTGCTGGTAGAGAACAAAGCCCAATGCTTCCTTATGTATGTACATCATAAGTGGTTTCAATCAATGTTTAACATATTATTTATATATAAGTATACTATACTTAATAAAATAAACAAACAAGTATGTTAAAACACACCACTATATGGGAATTGCTGCTTCTAAACATTTTATTAAGGTTATTTTATTTTGTAAAGTCAATTTGTGGTATACATTTTCTACTATTACTATGTATTGAGTGATTTCAGATTTTGCTATTATTTTTGCAGGTGATGATGGGGTTTTGATGACAAAACACCTTCTGGACTTATACTCTAAAGACCCACAGAATTATCAATATTTAGAACCCAACATCCAGGACAAAAATGGGGATACAGTCATGCATTTGGTTTTTCAAAGCAATAATCCCAAACAGTATCGCAAAATAATAGACCTAATTGCAAAATTTGACATTAAACTAACAATAAGCAATAACTTGGGAAAAGATGCAAAGTACAAGATAAAGAACACAGACCCCCATTTCATTGCTTGGAATGATGCTAGAAAGAAATGCAAACATAATCAGCCTTCTTCCTTTTCAAAGTCTACTAAGACACTAACAAATAGAAATACAACACAACCTAAGACTCAAACAAAGCCATCCCATTCTGCTCCGTCACTATCTGAATCTGTGTGTAATGGATCTGTGGATAAGGTTGAAACTATGTTACCTGAGCACACAAAGAAGACAATGACTCTAAAAGAAAATCTTGAGCAAACCATCCGAGAGTTAATAGACTCCATGGAGCTGAGCAACTCACCATCATTGTTTGAGAGTCTGAGGCTATCTAGGACTGTGCAAAACGCAGAAGAGAATGCCAATGATATATGTATGGTCCATTCAAATGGTGTCACAGCAAGTGACAATGCATTGAATGACGATTCTTGGCTGGAGAATAATAATATTAATGAGTGTACGGAGAATGACTTGCCAGTACTTAACAATAACGAAGAGGACTTTGAACTACTGGAGGACATTGACCTTTCAAATATAGACTTCAATAATATGACTTGGGAGATTGAGTGTTCTCCAGGAGCCTTGAAGAAATTAGGAAGCAAGGCAGTACCTCTGTACATGAAAAATAAAATAATTATTTCTATTCAGAAGCTTGGAAATGGGGAATGGACACGCAGTCTCCACAAACAACTTAAATTGAAGAGTAATATCAAGTTGTTTGAAGTTAAGCTGGACAAAGGAGCAAGGATTCTTTGGGAACTTGCAGTAGATTTTTCACCTCGTTGTAGTGAGGAACCAGAAAAAATTCTGGCTACACAGTTGGCGTCAGAAAAAACAGGAAGGATTTATACTGAAATCATTAGGATTTGGGACATTGTTCTTGACCATTGCAAACTCAATCATGCTATTGACAGCATTTGTAGTTCTTACAATAGAGGCTTGACCTGTATACTGAGAAAAAAACTGAAGGGCATAACTAAGGTTATAGTTTCGTCAAATACACAAAGGCGTATTCCTAGGTATTTTCTGGAAGACACTGAATTGGAAGCCAATATGGAGCATGTTATTCCAGATTATTTTCCCCCTGCCAGTGCAGCTGAAACTGAATACAATATTATGAAGTTCCACAGCTTCAGCACAGACATGGCATTAAACATATTAAGCAATATGAACTCCAGAGTTGAGTATCCCTTCCGAGTTGGTGAGTTAGAATATGCTGTGATTGATCTGAATCCCAAACCCATGGAAACAATCATATTAATTGGCAGAAGTGGCACAGGAAAAACAACTTGTTGTTTGTATCGCCTCTGGAAGAAGTTTCACTCTTACTGGGAAAAAGCAGAGTCCGTTGGCCCCTTGCTAGTCAAGCAGACCTGGCAAAGGAGAAAATATTCTCAAAATGTGGAAATTGATGGCACAGATGATGAAGAGAATTCTGAAACAGAATCGTCTGACGTCTCATACGAAGAGCAGGCATTTCCAGAACCAGAGAACATGGACGCAGAAGACATTTTCCCAGAAGATGGCGAGGAAAACTCTGATAAATTCGAACACTATCATCCTGTTTTTATTACCAAAAATCACGTCCTTTGTCAGGAAGTACAAAGAAATTTCCTTGAGTTAAGCAAATCTACAAAGGCAACAAGTAATTTCACGCCTCTTGATCCTAATGTTTACAGGTTGCAAGATATCAAAGATGAGAACTTTCCTTTGTTTATAACTTCCCAGCAGCTGCTAATTCTGTTGGATGCATCCATGCCGGATCCATTTTTCCCTAGAAATGATGATGGAAGTCTTAAAAGGAATATTGTTGGTTGGTCTACATTGGATGACCTGGATATAATAGATTTGTTGAGAGAAGATGAGGAGATTGAGCCTGACCATGAATATGAGGAAGATGAAAATAACTGTGAGCTTAAAGAGACTGACCCTCGCATTTTTGTAACCTTTGCGTTATTTGCCAATGAACTGTGGCCTAAAATGATAAAAGGAAAGTCTCCGTACAATGCCGCACTGGTTTGGAAAGAGATCAAGTCATTTTTGAAAGGCTCTTTTGAAGCATTGAGCTGCCAGCAAGGTAGACTTACAGAACAGGAGTACATTAAACTTGGCAAGAAAAGAGCCCCAAACTTTCAAGGGGACCGGAAGGAAATCTATAGTCTCTTTCGCACGTATTTACAAATTAAGTCTGAACTGGGATACTTTGATGAAGAGGATGTCTTGTACAATTTATCTTGCAGACTGTCAAAGCTTGAAGAGCTGCCATGGTCAATCCATGAGCTTTATGGGGATGAGATTCAAGACTTCACCCAGGCAGAGCTCTTTCTACTCATGAGATGCATTAATGATCCCAATTCAATGTTTCTTACGGGAGATACAGCACAGAGCATAATGAAAGGCGTTGCATTTCGTTTCAGTGACTTAAGATCCTTATTCTATTACGCAAACAAGAACAGCTCTGATGACAAGAAGAACTGCATTGTTCGAAAGCCAAAACAATTGTATCATCTGTATCAAAACTATAGATCTCATTCTGGTAAGTGATTTTTCTGAACTTTTTTTTAATTTCCAAAATTTGTGTTTTCTCTCCTTGATGCAATAAATGTGATTTTAGTATATATAATATATTGTCTTTCACTTGCACATACACCATGCTGACATTCTTCCTACTCCTTAAAATCTATTTATTTTTAAAAAAAATTCTCTGTGTGTAATAAACCATGGCTGTTGTGAATGCCACAAATGCACTTACTTACAGGTGCAGAGCTTACATTGCAATGTTGTCACAGAATATTTTTTTTTGTTGGAGTATTCAAGATACACAGTATAGTCATTTCTCTGCCAGAAATTTGCAGGCTTTCATTCATTAGGTATATGAAAATGCATACTGAAATTTTTATTAGGTTTCATTTATTGGTAGATAAGGGTTATGCGCTTATTGACTAGTTGTGATAGAATTAAAATAGGATTGTCTAAGTAAAAAATCTATTTTATTATAATACAATGATAAAATGTTTTTAAACAATCTTGAACTAAAAGGTTAATATACTTTATTCAATAACCTTACATATACATATGGCATAAAACAATTGCACATGCTGGTGCCTCTCAAACCATACGATACTAGGCATCAACGATGCATGTGATGCTATATTTCCATTGGGATCACAGTGAATTATAACATACTGTAAATATACAATCGTAGCCAAGTGTCAGACTGATATTGTCATCTGTACAAATGAATGAATGCAAATATGTGAATACTAATAATGGCTTTTATATTTTAATAAAACTATTCAATGAAGGCACAAAGTTATTTATTTGCTAGGGATATGATATATGGATCTGTGTATATATTAACATCTTTATTGGTCCAGAATCCACAATATGCGATAACTGATGGTGTTTATTATTTCTGAAAACTGTTATTAAATAGTAGCCAAGTGTGTAAGTAGGGACTCCTAATAATATCTCTAGCCAATCGGGTGTCCAGTCGACTAGCATGAGACTATTTAAGTCGGCACATATGACAACAATCAATCTACTCCCTTGAGAAAGTCCTTGACGGATGAAACGCGTTGGAAAACACCCCTAAGATTTCAGTCGTTCATCTCAATAACCGGCGTTCATCTCAATAACCGGAAGTGACGGTGCGTATCAACATGGAACACACGCAGATCCACTTCCTCAAAGACACTACTCACGTTGATCTAATATCGGAGGCTAAATAAGCTCGCTGGGTACCTGGCAACTCTCTTCAACAGCAAGTATTATCCTTATTGCTAACTTTGAATGTGATTCCAGACTTACCGCAAGGCCGGCACTCTGACTCCTGTCCTTAACTGCTCTAATAGCCACGCAGAACTGCAAACTATAAACCAATAAGGTCAATCATTCCTGGATCAGATTTATTATACTGGACATATATCAAGCTTGGGAAGCTCCCATTGGAGATTCATAGTCATTATATAGGTGGGACAATATCAATCTGACGCTTGGCTATGATTGTATATTTACAGTATGTTATTCACTGTGATACCAATGGAAACATGGCATCCTTGATGCCTAGTATCGTATGGTTTGAGAGGCGCCAGCATGTGCAATTGTTTTATGCCATATGTATATGTCCCTACAAAGGTGCTGCAGGCTTTATAAGATGGAGGTTATGGGGAAGGTTTTAAATGGAACACCCTGAATGTAAATTTGTATCACTAGCTTAGGGACTCACCTACAGGAGATGCCTTGACGTCCGGCAGGTGAGCTTAACCCCAATATAGCTATATTGTGCACAAAATTCTCCTTTATGTTTATGCTGACACAGTGATTTTTAATTCTGTTTGTTTCTGAGCGCCGGACAACATTTTTCTTTTATATGTATATGTAAGGTTATTGAATAGAGTATAGTAACCTTTTTGGTTTAAGATTGCTTAAAAACATTTTATCATGGTATTATAATAAAATAGATTTTTTTACTTAAACAATCCTAGTTTAATTCTATCACAACCAGTCAATGAGCACATAACCCTTATCTAACAATTGTTGTATTGAGGAAGGGATACCATTGGTATATGCAGCTCTTGCAATCATTGGAGTAGAGCGCAAGTCCCCTCCTCCCTTTTTTCTTTTTCTTTTTTTTTATTGTTCACCAATGTATTATTAAGCAACGATTCACTGAGCGTTTCTAATCATTCATATCAGTCCTTCCTCCCTTGGAGCTTACTGTGTAAGCTCAATATCAAATAAACACACACTCTAGCAATAACCTAGCAGTATGTTGTTTTTTTTGGATATGTCAAAAGTTCTTGTATTCTGCACAAAATAGGGATTCTCCATCTGGCTTCTGGCGTCGTGGATCTCCTGCAAAATTTCTTTCCTGAGTCATTTGATCGACTACCACGTGACTGTGGGTTGTTTGATGGCCCAATGCCGATTGTGCTTGAATCCTGCTGTGTTAGTGACCTGGCTATATTATTACGTGGTAACAAGAGGAAGACACAACCAATTGAATTTGGAGCACATCAGGTTTGGGGTGTTTTGTTTTTAAAGGAAAAAGTTGTAAATAAATACACACTCTAATAAGCATTTTTGTTCATAAACAATGTGTAGCAAATTGTAGTTTTAAAAAGGTATTTTAGCAAAATGGTAGGAATAGTCTGGCATGCAGTTAACAGATACTTGAATATAAAATTATTTGTTTTATATCAACGCACTCCAAAAACGACAACAAACTGCGCTTAATTTACATTTTAAGTGTTTACCGCCATTACATCCACACCACCTCTTTGCCTTTTATGGGGTCTGATGGAATAGAATGTGTCATTGATATCAGTTGTACCAACAACAAAAATTGGCAGGTTTATAAGAATTTAAAATAAAATCCCCTTGTAGATGGTATTGAAAGGGTTAACCAATGTAATGTACACTGGTCTTTAACAAAAATTGGCATCCTTCTTCACTCTAATGTCATCATGCTAAAACCGCACCAGACACAAAATATAAAATTAAAACGACACTAAGACAGTTTCTACAAATCGTTTTATTATTGTAAGCAATATACTTTGTTCACAGCAGCAGTCATGCACAATGTATACATAGTGATTACAGAAGCAAACTGTCCAAAACTGTCAGTCACCCTCTCATGTGACCTATTTTTACAACATTCCTTTCTTAACACTGTAGGGTGCCTGCCAGCTTAGGTTTGTAAAAAATAATTATACATGGTCCTAACCATCAAATGTTTGACACATTGTTGCAATAAAAAGCGGTACTTTCCGTAACATACACACTAACAGTTATGTTGCACACCAAGTAATGCAATATCTTAAACATCCTTCTGAAAAAGTATGCAGTTATTGGCTATTGAAATTATTTGATATTATTGTATTCATCACATAAGGGTAGATCATTTCACTTATATTAATCATGTTAATTTACATTCTATGGAATTGTTTCTATACTATGGCCACCTTTTAGTCAATGTGTTAACCTCTTCCTAACATTTGAGTGTCTTGTCTTTCTAAAGTACCATGATACTGTAGTGTCCTATTTTGTTTTTTAGATATGCTGCTTGTAAGCACAGTTAACCTTCTCATAAAAAGATGTTGTGTAGTAGTTTGGATTATAGTTTTTTTGTTTAGGGGAATAATTTATGATCATGGACAAACATTCATTCATCAGTAAGAGTATTCTTTAAACAGGAATATACAATAGAAATATATTGAGAGTTTATCTTAGTAAAGGCAATTTTAGTTAAAATGATCTGATCATTTATTGTAGCTACATACAGAATTCTACTTTTAAAAAATAAAACTTTTCTACATTATTAATTAAATTTATATTTTTAGGTGATTTTGGTGACAAATGAAATTGCCAAGGAAAATATCCCTGAGGAGTTGAGTCTTGCCCTGGTTCTAACAATTTATGAAGCGAAAGGCTTGGAATTTGATGACGTACTCCTGTATAACTTCTTCACCGACTCTGAGGTATCTGACATTATATTATAATTAAATATTCTGCTAGAATTAAATGGAACTCCCACTAAATGTCTGTCCAACACTATACAATAATAAATACTTATATTTATACCTCCAGTACTCCGTTTTTGGTGCAGTATATGCACTATATATGCACTATGTAATAATGATGAGACCGATTTTCAGTGGGAGGGGAAAGAATGATGCAACTTGCTGTGTGTGATGGTGATTAATCCCTACCATGTACGCACGCCATCACAATGAACACAACTCATCTGGACATGCCTCCGAACGAAGGTAAACTTGATGGAAAGAGTGGGGATGCCCCAGCCACTCCTCCATATTTGCCTTGATATAAGGACTACTTTTCATGGCAATGAAAGTGTAGTGGATAACCTTGTATTCTAATGTGTTAAAGTTTGTGCTTATTTCAGTGATGCTTTTTCCATGTTGAAAGCAGTATCTCACTTTGTGTTTTTCTCTTTTTAGGCATCTAAGGAGTGGAAAATAATTTCTTCTTTTAAACCAGTCGTATTAACAAATGAAGAGAGGCAGCCACTTATTGAAGTTCCTTTGGAAAGCTCTAGTAATCATTCTAATAGACAATTACCAGTGGATCCAGAAATGCACAAGGTACTCCATAATAAGGGAATTAATAATTAAAAACGTTATATTAAATTACTGTGAGTGCTGAAAAATTACTTCATGCAACGAAAAGGATTAAAAAATTAGGATAAATCTAAGATTTACAAGTTTTCACATTTTCCTTGGTATCCTACACATGGACTGAGTTTCACATAAACTACAGACACTTTCTCCAAATCCATACCAGCAGCAGCAGAGATATGAATACTATGGATGATTTTCATCAGTTATCCACTGACTGCCAAGATGAAACCTGATTGGTCAAAATTAGAGATGAGCGGAGACGCTGTGAATTTTTACGCAAATAAAGTTGCGCAGTGGAACAGGCCATTTCACACACAGGTGCAAAGCTCTGACGATGCAGTAATCGAGTTTTGCTTTTGCTTCACCATTCTGTGCAATGCCATTCTGCACTTTATTTGTAAATTTGCGTAGTTAGAACAATGATTGACATTTCATTCTGCTGTCTGGTGTGGTTGGCGTAGAACTGGGAACACTTCAACTAAAAGTATGCTGGTGAAACATGCACATTTTCCTGGCCAAATGGAGTGAATATTTCAAGGAACAGTTCAGAATATTTAGCTCACTTTTCGTCAAGATGTAGCAGGGTAGGAAGGATTTTTTTCATGCTGCTTATATGCCTGTTTTTTTTTTTTTGTTTTCTTTTAAAGTTGTATTTTTATATTCAGAAATTTTTCTGTAATTTCAGCGCTGGGTTCAATCATTATCAGTCTTGAGAAACAGAGAAATATGTGTATATAATCTTCTGGTACTGTAACACTTTGTAGAATAGCAGGGAAAGCTGCTTCCATATATGGCATCAAAAGGGGCAGAAAAATGTTATTGATACTTGGCTTGTTAGAACCTTGGGGGTATATTTACTAAACGGCGGGTTTGAAAAAGTGGAGATGTTGCCTATAGCAAGCAATCCTATTCTAGCTATCATTTATTTAGTACATTCTACAAAATGAAAGCTAGAATCTGATTGGTTGCTGTAGGCAGCATCTCCACTTCTTCAAACCCGCAGTTTAGTAAATCTAGCCCCTGGACCTAAATTAACTTTAGGTTTTTTACAGTGGATTTATCTCTTTCCTTTATATAGGGGAGCACTAGGGTTCATTATCCTCCTCGGATAGCTTAGGGAGTTCAAGAAATACAATTAAAACAAAGCGAGAGCCATTTCAAGGGATGGTATAGGTTGGGATTTTTCTTATAATAATCATTAAACGTAGCTCTACTTTTTAGCAGGTTAATAGTACCCAAAAGTAGTACAAACACTATGAATGAACAACTTGAATCACCAATAAGTTACGTGCAAATAGAGTGGAGGCTTTTTTTGCATCCACATAATTGTGATGTTGGGTTCATTACAATAATTAATGAATTTAGCATAAGTTCCAAGCCTGTCTTACAGCTTTAACATTAGTTATCCAGTAAAGGAATGCTTTGTTACTAATCTCACGTTAATGTAGCATGCACCCTGGAGAGGCGCAAAATTAAACATGGATGTATTCCCACTTAAGGGCTGGTGCAAAGATACACAATGATGATGACCATCAGCAACACTGTCTAGCCACTGAGTATCTATTTGCGTTTAAACCCTTTCAGTTGATAGTACTTCATTTTTTTAGCATCACGGCTATATCGGGTCATATCTGTCTATTCACTCTATGGGGGGGATTCAGATACCCACGTTAGTGCCGAAAGTAACGCGGCCTGCACATGATTACCGTTACTGCGGTAATAGTGTGCACTATTGGCATTCGTACTGTAATTTCAACGCTGGATTTCGGGGTTAAATTACTGTATTACCAGTAATGGTGTGCCGACCCTATTACTTTTGAGAGTAACACTGTCAATTGATTTCCCCCTATACTAATATATTTATAATACTGCATTTAGTTTTTAAAGGGGTAAACAACGATTGTGGAGGTGTTTGTAACATAGTTGATGAGGTTGAAAAAAGACACCAGTCCATCAAGTTCAACCTATTTTGGATCTCCTGGGATCCCTCACTTATATTTGAAATTGATCCAGAATAAGCAACTGCCAATCTGTTTCAATTGTGAAAATTCCCCACACCCAATATTGCAGTCCTATTTTTACCCTATATCCACTACTATCCTTCATTTTAATTAACGGTCATGTCCCTGGATACACTTTTCCGCAAAAAAATTGTCTAACCCTTTCTTAAACACATCTATTGAATCTGCCATCACAACCTTCCCTGGCAGTGAATTCCATATCTTGACAGCCCTTACTGTAAAGAACCCCTTCCTTTGCTGGTTGTGAAATTTACTCTCCCCTAACCTTAGGGGGTGACCGCGTGCCCTGTGTATAGTCCTTGGGGTAAAAATGTCCCATGAAAGTTCTCTGTATTGACCCCTAATGTATTTGTACATAGTAATCATATCTCCCCTTAGACGCCTCTTTTCTAAAGTAAACATGCCTAAACTGGCTAACCTTTCCTCATATCTTAATTGATAGAGGGTATGGGGTCATTTTGTCACCCTTCTCTGAACCCTTTCTAGTTCCAAATTATCTTTTTTACAGAGTGGTGTCCAGAACTGTACTGCATATTGAAGATGAGGTCTTACCAACGATTTATACAGTGGCAAAATTACACTGTCCTCCCTTGCATCTATACCCCTTTTTATGCATGCCAATACTTTATTTGCCCTTGCAGCTGCTGCTTGACACTAAGCACTATTGCTAAGTCTACTGTCTACGAGCACTCCCAAATCCTTTTCCATTATAGATTCTACTAAATGAATTCCATTTAATTTATAGATTGCGTTCTTGTTTTTGATCCCTAAATGCATAACCTTACATTTATCTATGTTAAACCTCATATTCCATTTGGCCGCCCAATCCTCCAGTTTATTTAAATCCCTTTGTACAGAAACTACATCTTGCTCTGATTTTATTACCTTACAGAGTTTAGTGTCATCTGCAAAAATAGAAACTTTATTAATGACCTTGGTGATGGTTTAGAGAGTAAATATATTAAAAAGGAGTGGCCCCAGCACGGAACCTTGAGGTACTCCACTTAAAACTTTTGACCCGTTAGAAAATGTTCTATTTGTCACAACTCTCTGTTCCCTATTCTCTAACCAGTTTTTGATCCAAGTACAAATGTTGTTTCCTAGACCCAGTTCCCTTATTTTGTAAACCAACCTCTTGTATGGCACTGTATCAAAAGGCCTTTGCAAAATCTATACCACATCTACTGTGCTGCCCTGGTCTAAGTTCCCACTAACTTCCTCGTAGAAACTAATTACATTAGTTTGACATGACCTATCCCTCACAAATCCATGCTGATTCCCACTAATAATCTTATTGCGCACCAAGTAATCCTGAATACTATCCCTTAATATACCTTCCAGTAGTTTCCCCACTATTGATGTCAGGCTTACAGGTCTATAATTCCCTGGTTGTGATCTCATCCCCTTTATAAACAACGGCACCACATCTGCTATTCGCCAATTCCTTGGTTTGTATTTAATTATATTTTATATGGAAAATGTGACTCACATTTATTAATGACTGAAAACACTATTTTCTCTTGTGTATATGACACCTCATTATATTATATTTTATTGTGTACAAATTAGGTTATGTGACTTTAGCATTTACTATTTACACTGTTAAGCCCTGCACTATCATTAGGCGTAAATATACGCACACTTGTACACGTGACTTACGAATGGCACAAATACTATTGTTTTTGAATTGGATGCATCTTGAGATACATATGAGTCAAGATACACACCTAAGTGTACTCTTTTTGTGACAAAAGTTTTATGCCTACGCTCAGAGTTCAAATGCATCCAATACTAAATGAGACCATATTGTATAATTTAAGACATTACTTTGAGTGCCTCACAACTGGTTTGTAAGCCATCCAGAGTAATTAAGGGCAAATATTGTCAACATTTAAATAATAAAAAAAAAATCCACTAAGGGATCATGAACATGATAAATAATTTGTTGAATAACTTCTGGAAGTGACAACAAGTTACACAAACCTTGCCCAGGAGGCATCAAAAGGTTTGACAAAGTAGCTTTGCATAGGGATTGACATGACCACTCCACTAGGAAAATTAGAGCAGGCAACTGGGAAGGCTAGTAATAATAGTCCAATCTTATGGGGAACAAAATAGAAACCAAATTCATCATCCAATTCATGCAATCAATTTATAGAAGCATGAATACCCTTACTAAATGTAAGTGGACAGCCCCTCTCTGTTATGCAAAGCTCTATCTCTGCCTGTAATTCTGTAAATTTGGGAGTCCCCAGTGTGATCTGGTGTCCTAACAGGAGGGGCAAGTCTGATAAACGCTGAACAATGTATTTTACCTTCACGATCCATATACGAACATTTCATTCTTGGGATATAATGGTCCTCTAATGCCAGCTTTCTGAGGGCATTTGTAACAGGTTTGAAGTCTTTCTTATTAGTGAGAGTGGTAGTTGCCAAGTCCACAAAGAGCCAAATAGGGACTCCATCCACCTCCAGATGGGGTACAGCTTGAGTTGCTCACATTAGGCTTGATTCATTAAGGCACATAAATGCAGAAACATGCCATATTTTGTGTAAAATCGCTTTGTGCAAAGAAACAAAGTATACTCTAGAGACACAGCAATGGGCAATTTTTGTTTGACCGTAAAGGACCCTTACTATAGCCTACAATGTCCGAGGCGGAAAAGGGAGGGGAATGGGCGTAGGCACGTTGTACAATAAGGACGTGCCAAGCTCCGATTTCAAGCTTTGGCCATCTCAAAGGTACGTGTTTTTCTGTCGTACCACTTGCACTAGCTACAGCTTAGGTGTAAGTGCCGATTACTAGTGATGACGATCACGTATGCATGCTAGAACATGTGTTTGCAAGCAGGAGCATCTGTAAAAATGCATTTTGTGTACAGTAGACATTAGTAACATCCTAATAAATATATTTTATTTGTGTGGGGGGATGATAAAAAAAAAAATCAATGTTTTTTCATTATTGGCTCTATATTATTAAACGGTGATATTAATTGAATGTTTTTTTTCTCTATGCATTCTTTTGGGACTTTATATTTTAAATATGTATTGTACATACCCTGCAGTGTATTGTCTGTTAGAGCAGGGCGAACCTAGACCCGAATTGATCAACCAACGTATCTTTACATTCACTCCTTGTTGAATACGGACGTGCATATGCCCAACTTATGTGCGTTTTTTAAAAAAATGCACAATACACTCGTTTTGCGTATTGAATCTGGCCTGTTTTATGTGCTCTTTCACACTACAGTAATGCAGTCTCAAAATAATGTGTAATGGCACTCCACTCAGGCATAATGTGGTGGTCTTCAGGGATTAATTGTTGAAACAACATATTTATATCTCTAGATAAGTCGTTCTCTGTCAGAGACACATCATAAATGCAAGCTATGGTACCTAAATCAATTGTCTATGTCCTCTAAGTGCAAGCCCATATCTATGTTTTCATATTATAAACTAAGCAGTTGCTGTTTTATATCTCTCACTTTCTGATCAGGGTGTCTTGACTCGCGGTGATTACGAATAGTATAAATGTTGGCTAGTAAGTCATGGAAATACTCCAGTCTACAAACTGAATTTAAAATATGTGCATGTTAATATAAAGTAGGTTAAAAATTCATGACCATTAAAAACACACTGCTTGTTGTGGCTGAACGTTGCATTATAATTAATAGTAAATTATATACATGCTTTTATGCCTCAATTACACATCAGTAATGTTACGCAGTCCAGTTCTTATGAGGTCATGATTTGTAGGAGTTCCTATGGCTTTATTTAAATTCCTTTGTCCCTTTACATAATGTACCCTTTGGTGTCTGAAAAGAAAATTTTAAAAAGTTGTTCAATTTTATGAAACCTTTGTAATTCCTACACTGTTCACCGGATTTGGATGTAAATTCTCTCAAATTAAAGCTGAAAGTCTGCAGTTAAAGCACATATTAGTTTCATTTCAAATCCATTGTGGTGGTGTATAGAGCCCAAAATATGAGAATTGTGTTGATGTCCCAATATTTATGGACTTGACTGTAGAATCCACTGGGGCAGCCCCTATTGGTCTCTTACACTAGAGGTCTGGTTCTGACCTCAGGACTACCATTGTTGGTCAGTTTAGTTATTTAACCCATTTTTTGGCCCATTATCAATACTTCTGTGCTTGAAAACCTTAGCCTTGTTGCTGGGCGTAGTACACTCATGCATATGTGTCCTTTTTCTTGACCAGTCAGTCTCTGAATTACACAAACACACATGATCTAGTGGTAATCGCTCTATGCTTTAAATAACATTTTATGGAGACCTGATGTTGTTACTGATTATTAGTTGCCCCTCCTATGTAATTTGGAATGGTAATTAATAAAACAGGCCTATTATTGTTTAATTTATGAATTCAGAGACTAGTACAGAGGGTGTGTGTAATTTTGCAAAAAGTTAAATGGACAAACTCCATACATACAGGCATCTTTTAGACTGTGTAAAGGTTTGTGCCATTTGTGCTAATATATTTTACTTTATAGATACTAAACGGAGAAATGAAACAACTGTATACAGCTATCACTAGAGCTAGAGTAAACCTGTGGATATTTGATGAAAACCAGGAGAAGCGAGCACCTGCTTTCAAATACTTTGTGAAAGGGAACTTTGTCAAAGTGGTCCGGACAGATGGAAACAAAGGTACAGATATTTTTTGTTGTAACACTGCAGAGAGATATATGTGTGTGTGTGTGTGTGTGTTACAACCAAATTAATCTATTTATGCTATAATGATTCAAATAAACACAATAGCTTTATTGATGGTAAGCATGGTAGTATGTAACAGTTGGGAACAAGTAGCTACAATGAAATGTCTCACTTGATGCATATTATTTTGTCTTCGAGATACATTACCTGTAAACAAAAAATAAAAAAAAATTAAACATGCCAATAAATGAAAAGAAAAACCCATCAACATAACTTTCATTAATTATTTATACTCACTGTTGGTACAGTGCTCTACTCATGTTTGCCTGATTCAAACAGGCAGCTGTATTGTCATTTCCCCTTCACCATTGATGCATAGGGGTTGGGCATTAACAACATATCTGAGTATCTATAACATAAGAACCAGAGTAGAGAGCCAGTGGATCTAGGGAACACTGTGCCAACAGTAAGTAGCCATTGGTAGCATAGAGGTAAGCAGTACTAGACTGCTAGTAGTACCATTGTGGGGTCCAAGGTAGGGAAATGGCCTGAGGGGTAATAAGGAAGGAAAGAGAGGAATGATTGTAATGTACAGTAGGTTGGATCAGAAGTCTTACTGTACTGAGGATTCCTGATCTTTTTGAATTAAACAATATCTCATCACAAGTACAAAGCAATTTATTCATTGTTGAAAATCCACCATTTTTTCTGGATCATTTTAAGTTTACCCAGCTGGGGAAGAGGGACAGATGGCTGAGCAAATATGACAAACTAATTTATTTACAGTGCTTGGATAAACAAAGTATATGTTTATTGAAAAGAACCTTCCAAACTGTAAAATGGTTTCTGGTCACCAGTACATTCCTAATCAGAAATAAACCGTAATTACATGCTTATAGCATTAATGAAAAGGTTCTCCAACAATGAAATGAACCTTTATAAATACGTATTTTAATTCTTAAACAGATCAAAAGTCTGGAGATCCTTTCCTTGATTTTTTTTTGGCCAGTGCTCTGCCTCCACGGTCTCACCCATGTCCTCCTTCCATGGTCTTTCATAAATATGTTTTTCAAGCTCACCAAGGGCGATTTGTAGGATGTAAAATGTTGATAGTAGCCCAGAAAAAAAACAATTTAATGAAATTTTAGCATTTTTCCTTAAGGAAGATATTATGAAATGTCAAAAAGAGCAAGCTACTGCTTTCTGCTAGTCTTTTAAGGTTTTTCCTAATGGATCCTTCTCTGTTTCTTGCCTTTTGTTTGTATGCTTTATTGTGGCACTATCACCAATGCTCAGTTTTGAAATCCAGTCCTTGATTTGTGTAGAACAGTCAAGCCTTAACAAACTTAATAGAACTTATAACATCATGTTTTAAGTATATGAATAATTAAGGGCTTATGTGGTGTCATTAAAATGCGGGTAATGTTGCACACAGGAGTGCATTGTTAGATTTCGATTATTATTTTAATAGAATTTAAGATAAACAAAAAATATTGAAGAAACCCTCAAAAGCTCCGAGTCCCAGCGGATTTCCAATGGCATACTATAAAACCTTTGCACAACTCCTCTTCATGTATTTAGTACAACTATTTAACAATGTAATACATGGCACACATTTTCACCCTGACGCAGCTGGCTTAAAAGTTATAGTTCTACCAAAAACAATTCTCCAAATTGTGGCATTTAGGGGCATATTCAATTCTCGGCGGAAACGCCAAAAATCCCGCGGTCCGCGCATTATTACGGTAATAGTGCGCGGAAAAACGTTAATACAGTGATTTTCTCGCTGGATTTCAGCTCGCAGCTCCCTGAAATCCAGCTAACTATTACCGTAATATCGGTAATAGTTTTTATGCAGCACGGGAACGGAAGAATTGAATATGCCCCTTAAAGTCTAACTGTAGAACTATTGACCTCGTACACTATATCATCCAGTGGAAAATTCCCTCTGATCAGAGCAGAATATTTCGGCCTTTCAAGCTAATTCCTTATAAGACCTTTGATCTCAATGAAGATTTTCTACATGCTATAACAGCACTGATGTTTTAACCCATCTTCATCAATCATGACTAATGGATTAAGTTAGGAAATGGTACCAGTCAAGGTTTCCCTCCTAATTTTTGCCCCTTGCATAGAAGCCAGGTTTCTAGGATCAGTTCTATTCCAGATATCAGAGTAGTTCAAACTGACCTTCACCAGTATAAAATCTCATTATTAGCAGATGACTTATTCCTAACTTACTAACCCTCAAGTATCCCTTTAGAATTTGTTTTGAGAACTCACCATCTATGGTACATTTTCAGGATACAAAATGAATAACTCCAAAAGCAGAAGCATTAGCACTACCTCACACCAGTAAGTTGCTTGAAGTTCCTCTGGATACCAAAATCCATTCAATATCTGGGTTTTTCTATTACTCAAGATAACAGCCAGCTATTCCAATCCAATATCTTTCTCCTATTCAAGACTTTATTTCCGCTCATATATTTAAATTACTGCAAACAGTCCAATAAATTTATCTGGGAAATAAAAAGCCCAAAATTACAAAATGATTCTGATGAAATCTACAGCTTCAGGTGGGCTAGGCTGACCCAAGCTACTCCGCTTAGTCACATAATGTCTTGGCATGCCAGACCAGGGTTGAAAAAGTAGTTATAAATTGAAAATGCTCATTTGAGTGACCACCTGGACTTACCTGGCTCCTGAAAGGACATAGACCAGTCTCTTCCTATGAAATAATGACTATTCTATTTACTGCATCAGTTTGGAATAATGGGCTATTTAAGTGTGCAACATATCCCTAACCTCTCAGCCCTTTGTAGCGCCATCTGATGTTACGTCAGAGGAACGAGACCAGATATTTACATTTCCAAAGTGGGTGTCAGACGTTTCCTCCATATCATAGGAGACTTCACCCCATCTTCACTATTGAGATACAGGAAAAATATGGATTTGCACAATTCACCTTCTTCCAATACCTGCAATTAAAAAAAAAAAAAACTGTATTCACACTCATATTGAATGAGTACATTAACCCAGTTTGTGCGTATTTGTACATACACCGCAAATAGAAAAGGGGTGATCTTGATTTTATATAGCACTGTGTTGTGTCCTAAATCTCAAACACTTGAGCCACACAAAGCCCCTTTGAGAACTAGAACTGAATTTAACATCTAGAAGTTCCATCTAGATCACATAAGATTTACTCCAGACCTCCAACCTGCGTTGGCGAAATTGTGGGCAATTTAGGATCGTCATGCGCATTTAGTTGGAATGTCCCCTTAAGTATCAGATATTTGGGTTGATATTTAACAGGCCCATCAAATCACTCAACAAACAAACATGTAGATAGTCATTTCTCATTTACTACTCATTTACACAAGAAGAAGCAAGCCCTCCTCCCCAGTTAGAAATGCCTTGTTGAAACAGCTATGGGTTGTATGCTCTATGTAATACCTTTCCAACTTAATGAATTACAGGGTTCTGACTTTCACAAAACTTGAAGCCCCTGTTACCAATACAATATTTCCCCTGTTCACAAAGCTTCTTAAATAATTTATCTGAATGGAACTTACCCTACAGATATTCCCTCTTTCCCTTAACTTTATAATTTCCTTTGCTAAATGCTGTTTAATATAAATCTTTAACTACAAGAATGACAGGTGTTTAGGTCTTATTCTTCTTTGTTAGTGTGGCTTTTCATGCCATTCCAAGGCTCCATATGCCATAAGTTTCATTATATTTGAGTCATACAGAAAGTTGTAAATGTTCTTAGCTAAAGAAAGAAGTACAGTTTTATATTGACAGAAGAGGAGCGGATAATGGCAATGTTAAATAAAATCATTGGATCTTTGATGTAAAAAATAGGTACTGAAATTATAATCTCTTCACCCAGATATTGATGATAATATGTTTGTAAAAACTTCCACTAAAGAAGAATGGATTTCTCAAGGAGATTACTACGCCAACCACCAATGTTGGAAGGTACAGTTTGTTGAAATTGCTTTAAATAAGTGTTTTACTAAATGCAGACTTTTTGTACATATGCCGCTGTCACCTAAATCATCATCATCAGCAGCATTTATTTATGTAGCGCCAGCAAATTCCGTAGCACTTTAAAATTGGAATTACAATTGGGAACAAACATTAATAAAACAGTACTGGGTAATAGAGACAGTCAGAGAGGTAAGAGGGCTCTGCTCGCAAGCTTACAATCTATGGGACAATGCGAGATTGAAACACAAGGGCACATGCTACATCATATTGCACTTTGGACCAGCTAGAATGCAAAGGTAAAATGTATTGAGCGGGCTTTGTGATCAGTCACACAGCAATGTTGGTCAGAGGGTTGTTGTCTTGTGTTGGCTGTGTAGAGGGTGATAATAGGCTAACCTAGGGAGATTAAGTGGGTGGTTGAAGAATATCATAAGCTTGTCTGAAGAGGTGGGTTTTCAGAGAACGCTTGAAGGTTTGAAGACTAGAGAAAAATCTTATTGTGCGAGGGAGGGAATTCCACAAAGTGGGTGCAGCCCGAAAAAAGTCCTGTAACCGGGAATGGGAGGATGTGATGAGAGTGGAAGAGAGATGCAGATCTTGTGCAGAACGGAGGTGTCTAGTTGGGAGATATTTTGAGACAAGTGAGGAGATGTTTGTCTGTGCAATTTTGTTGATGGCCTTGTATGTTGGTAGAAGAATTTTGTATTGGATTCGTTGAAAAACAGGCAACCAATGTAGAGACTGGCAGAGTGGCTCAGCAGAGGAAGAACGGTTTGCAAGGAAAATCAGTCTAGCCGCTGCATGCAAAATAGATGTAGGGTTTCAATTCTGATTTTTGGAAGACCAGTAAGGAGGGAATTGCAATATTCGATGCGGGAGATGATGAGTGCATGAATTAAGGTTTTTGCAGTGTCTTGTGTGAGATATGTGCGTATTCTGGAAATGTTCTTTAGATGTATGTAACATGATTTAGATATAGAGTCGATGTGGGAAACAAAGGATAGTTGTGAGTCAAAGAATACACCTAGGCAGCGAGCTTGCGGGGTGGGATTTATGGTCATGTTATCAACAGAAATTGAAATGTCAGGCAGGAAGCTTTTGTTTTTTGGGTGGGAATAATATTAATTCAGTTTTTGAAAGATTGAGTTTGAGTTGGCGAGATGACATCCAAGATGAAATGGCAGAAAGACAGTCAGTAACATGAGACAACATAGATGGTGAGAGATCAGGAGAGGATGGATAGATTTGTTTATCATCTGCATAGAGATGATATTGAAATCAAAAGCATCTTATTAATTTTCCAAGAGAAGTGGTGTAGATGGAGAATAGCAGAAGACTTAGGACTGAGCCTTGTGGTACTCAACTGATAAAGGAAGCGGAGCAGAGGTGGATCCAGAGAAATTAACACTGAAAGAGCGATTAGATAACTAGGATGAGAACCAGGATAGGACAGTGCCTTCAAGACCTAGGGATTGTAGCGTTTGTATGAGGAGAGTGTGGGCAACAGTGTCAAATGCAGCAGAGAGATCCAGGAGATTTAGAAGAGATTAATGGCCTTCAGTTTTTGCTGTGATAAAATCATTTGATGACAGTGGTCAATGCAGTCTCTGTGGAGTGTTGAGATTAAAAGCCTGACTGAAGGGAATCCAGTACGTTGTTTGCTGTAAGAAAGTGTGAGCGGGGAGTGTGGGCTATTCTCTTAAGAAGCTTGGAGGAGCATGGGAGCTGCGATTGGGCGGTAATTTGAGCGAGAGTTTGGGTCAAAATTTAGCTTTTTCAAAATAGAAGTAATCATTGCATGCTTGAATAGTGATGGAAAAATACCAGCAGAGAGAGATTACAGGTTTTAGTTAGAGGTGGAATAAGCGCAGGAGACAGGGACCTACCAATTTGTGATGGTATGGGATCAAGAGGAAAGGAGGTAGAGAAGGAAGATGAGAAGAGAGTAGAAACTTGTGGGATCAGATGAAGAGTGTCAGAGGGTGCTATAAAGGAATTGAGATGACTGCTTGTCGAGGGAGATGACACCATTTCAAGTCTGATCTGATCTATTTTGTCCTTGAAATAGGAAGCAAGATCCTGGGCACTGATGGTAGTCGGAGGGTTTAGAAGAGATTTAAATGTATTAAAAAGGCGTTTGGGGTTAGAAGCCTCAGCATAGATGAGAGATTGGAAGTATGTTTGTTTTGCAGTGTCCAGAGCATTTTGATAGGAGTGGTAGATAGCAGTATATGTGATGAAATCATTAGAGGTACAAGATTTATGCCAGTGACGTTCTGCTTTACGAGAGAGTTTTTATACAGTTTGTGTTACTTTAGTGTGCCATGGTTTGGCAACAATGTCTACGAGGAGTATGTAGAGCCGCTGGAGCCACTTGATCAAGGGCAGTTGCTAGGATTTGGTGAAAATGAGGTACTGCCCTATCAGGGGAGGAGAATGTAGAAATTGGGGAGAGAAGGTGTAGAATAGTGGTGGAAAAACTGTTGAGAATCAATAGAGTTAATATTCCTGTGGGTGCGAGGAGGCATGGAATAGTTTGACATGGGGAGGGTAAAGACCTGGGGGTGAGCAAGTAACTTATAAAGTGATGATCCGAGAGGGGGAAAGGAGTGTTAAGGAAATGAGAAACTGAGCATAGTCTAGTGAAAACAAGATCAAGACAGTGGCCATTCTGATGAGTAGCTGATTCAGTCCACTGAGAGAGGTCAAGTGAGGATGTTAGAGAGAGTAGTTTGGAAGCAGCATTGGAATGTGGATTTGCAATAGAGATTTTGAAATCACCCATGATGATGGTGGGGATGTCAGAGGATAAGAAGTGAAGGAGCCATGCAGAGAAGTGTTCAAAAAAATAATTGTTGGTGAGATCCATGGGGGCGATAGATGATAGCAACACGTATAGAGAATGGGTTATAAATCCTAACAGCATGTACTTCAAAAGATGTGAACGTGAGTGATGGGACATTTGGTAGAACTGTGAATGTGCACTGTGGGGAGAGAAGTAGTCCAACCCCACCTCCTTGTCTGCCTCCAGGTCTGGGGGTGTGGGTGAAATGGAGATCACCATGTGAAAGGGCTACAGGTGAGGCAGTCTCTGATTGCGTGAGCCATGTTTCTGTTATTGCCATAAGATTGAGGTTGTTTGAGAGGAAGACATCGTGTATGGGGGTGTTTGTTATAAACAGAGTGTGCATTCCAAAGGGCACATTTTAAAGGACCTTGGTATAGAGGGGAGACAGGTGAAGCGTTTGAGGTTTGCTGGATTTCTGTAGTGTTCAGATATGTGTGAGGGGGACCTGGATTAGGTGATATATCACCAGCTACTAGAAGCAGGGAGGAAGAAAGATAGGAAAGATGATTGTAAGATGTGTGTCCTTTTTAGTTTCTTGCGACAGGGTGAGGCTGTTATAGCTATTGAATTTAGATAGGACAACAGTTCATGAGTGTTAACTAGAGGTGAATGAAGTAATGATGGGGCAATGTGGACAGAGGTGTGTGTTGCAGGATGGGTGAGGGATGATATAGTCCTAAATATAATGCCATGAAAGGAGAGGAAGAAAAATAATTTGGCAAACATTGGGATTTATGGGTAAAATGGCAAAAAATGAGGGAATTAAAAGAATTGCCTAGTTGCAATGTCCTGTGCAATCAGAAAAGTAGTGCAGCGTGAGGCTACAGTAGATGTAGTTTGTTCCTGGATGTCTGGATAACATGGAGTAATGATGTGGGGGAGTGGGTGGAAGTGTTGAATGGAGAGTAATGAGGCACAGGTGATGGAGTAGCTGAGTTCTTGCAGAGTCATGAGAGAGTAGAGTGGTTCAAACTCCTTTCCATTTCTTTATACTTGTGATGGCAGACAATGCATTGAGTAGAAGTGAAAGTGTAGTGATGAGATGGAGGACTAAAACAGCTGTAGCATGGGTAGGGAGTGGCTGAGCAAGTAGTACAGCAGGCAGATTAAACAGAGGGCATGTTGCAGGGAAAATAAACTGACAGATAAAACAAACTTTCATGAGGTGAGAAGAAAATAAGTTCAGAGTCCAAAACAGTCTTCATGTTGTGTGAAGCTTGTAGCCAGAGAGAGATGGAAACATCAGGGGTAGATTATGGAGTTTCAGGTGAATACTGACTGTTGTCCTTGTGTAGCTGTGGTAATAGGTGTTAGGAACCCCTCAGCCAGTACAGCAGCACCCGGAGTCTGCTCTGACAGTCTGGTGTTCGCTGGAGCCCCTAGTGGTGGGGACAGACTTGGCCGCAGACTACAGAGGGTCGTGTGGTGTGCACCGGCTGCGGGGAACCCAGGAGCAGAGGGTAATGGCAGATAGCAAATCCAAGGAACAGGCCGAGGTCAGAGGTCACTTGCTGGGAAGAATCGTCAGAAAACACACCAGGGATCGAGGTCACGAGCAAACTGGAAGAACGGTAAACACGCCAGAAGTCGGGGTCACAGGAAACACAAGCAGAGTCCAAATCCAGGCCAAGGGGTCATACACGGGCAAACAGAGATCCAAAAGGCTAACAGAAGGAACACAGCAGCAGGCAGTAACACAGTAACTGGAAGCTATAACCGGCAGGGAGGCTAAGCCCTCCCTGCCCTAAATACAGAAGTGAACCAATAAGAGCCTAGCTCTCTCCTAGCAGTCTGACTGGCCACTGATAAAATAATTAATTAGCCCGCAGGCTTGTAAGCATATTGCGCACGCGCCCGGCTGCCCCGGTCGTCATAGCGACGGCCGGGGCGCAGGCAGGGGAGTCGCGGCTGCTGGGCACCGCCGCGACTTGTGACAATAGGCAGAATGTTCTTCTCATGTTTCCCCCTGTTTGACTGCGGTATAACTCTGAATTATGCTATTTAAATTTTTTTACACTTGTAACTATACACTTAGAACTATACACACTAGCTATGCTCACATTACTTTGTATTTCACATTTGTTCCTTTTTGCGTGACACAGAACAACATATATAACGGGAGCAGACCGGGATTTGTGCAAAAATTGTACAATCCATCACAGCAGCATAATGCTAAACTTTAAGGTTTTTTTAGGCTGCTTATTGTGGTGAGTATGTGGTTAACTATTAACTTTATCTAGATTGACTATGTGTGAGATAAATACTGTGTATTTTCAGGTTGCTGCAAAGTGTTACCAAAAGGGTGGAGCAATAGAGAAAGAGAAACTTGCCTTTGCCCATGATGAAGTGTTACAGTTGCAGTCTAGGAAAGCCAATGCAAGGTGAGCACAGAAATTTCACATTTCATAAACAGGTAGAAATGTTTTTTTTTATTTTGATCAGAGGTCACAAAGTGTCTGCCTTATTAAAAGTCTTAGGACCAAGGCATGTGTGTAGGCAAACCCCGGTCATTAAATGCAACCCAGAGACTATTGTAAAACCGTAAATAGTCACTTCTGCTAATATATGTATGCAAGTAACTATTATTTTTTTTTACCACAGGGAAAAACAAATGGGATATATGATGCTTGCCAAGACCTACTTGGAATGTAGAGAAGCAAAACTGGCTCTGAAATGCCTTATGAAGGCCAGTAAATTTAAACTGTGTGCAGAAATCTGCAAGAAACTGGAAAAGGTAAAATCACTTGATAAAAAGCTCCACAGAAGAGTACAATGGCAGATTTAGTTTTTTGTATTTTCCCCAATAAAAGTTTTTGCAGTGCTACCATGGAATATGTGCTATGCACATCTGCAGAAAGTAATACTTCCTATTTCTAATACCTGCCTTTTTTCACTTTTGTAAACCAAAGGTAAGGGTGACTAAAATGTGATTGACCACACTTTAACAATTTACTACTGTCCCCCTACAGTTCATTGTGGTATTCATCTGGGGCTTTCTAACTCTCCCTTTGCTTGTACTGTAATTTTTACCTTGTTGATGATAAAATTATATCCGTGTAAAAATTATACTACACTACACTCAGAATGCCATTAAGCTGGACTGGTATGTATATCATCATTATCATAATCATCAACATTTATTTATATAGCTCCAGCAGATTCCATAGCGCTTTATAATTGGGATGAATGTAGGTTATTTACCGATGGTGGCACATTGATTTCCTCATCTCTTTACTCAGATTCTGTCCCTAGTTTATATGATGAACAAAGTAGAAAAAGCAATAACAGCACACCCGCAAAATGCAAATAGATTTGTATTAGCAAAGTGAAAATAAATATACTATACTATATATATGTTCACTATGTGTATATAGAAAGTGACAGTCTCCAATGTGCATTCAGTATTAGCCATATACAATGAAAGAAGATCCCCAACATTTTTTTTGAATAATCCCTTTCTCAAGAGATTTCTCTTGCATCAAAGTTAACACAGCCATCTGTGCAGTGTCTGAAGTCATGACATTGACACCCTGTAATCCCTGGTTACCATGGCAACAAGTAAACAGGCAGAATAGAAGCAAAACAGTATAAATAATGGGATTGTTGCATCACAGTGCAGCAGAATAAAAAAAGCTTCATTTGCACATTCAGATTCACTTCCAATGCACATATTAATCAGTGTAAAACAAAGTAACATTTTGAAGCATAGTCAGTCGAGATTAGGCATAAAGGATTTTCAATTAACATGTAGGAGTTACAGAAATACAGATAGACCTCTATACATATTTATCCAACATGTCACAAACCATTGCAATTCCATTTGTTTTAATTCACATGTGAAGTCTCCACCTTTCATATATAGGCCACAAACTTTTCCACTAGAAAAAAAAACTTTGACTGGTACCATGGGTGTCCTGCCACCATAGAGGTCTAACCACCACAGAATCTGGTCCTCACAAAATTGCACTGTGCCCATATGAAAGCATACCATCTGGTTGACAGATAGTCTAATTAGATTAGGTACCTAATTGAGTGAGTGAGTTACTAATAAAACTAAATGCATCATTGAGATCACCTGAAATGGTGCCAACAGGTTTTTTAGGTACAGATGGAAAATGAAAATGACCTATAAACACTGTGGGATCACATATCACAGGGTTTCTTACTGTGTATGGCTAATTAGAACTGAATATTAATCAGATTTTAATATGGTGGATTTTCGTACTAGTGTCACATTTCCTGTTTATTCTATATACCAATAGTGTGCAATTTGAAGATGTTTTAAAAGTAACAATATTCTATCCACCTTGAAACTACACCCACTTTGGTCTAATTCTCATGTAGCACACTGTTACCAGATAGGAGCCACTAGACAGAATGTTTGACACTAAAGAGAGCAGAGGGCTTTGAGTGCTAGAGGACTGATTAGAAATACTCCTCATATACAACTTTGCATGACCTAGTAACAAATATTTGGGTGTTATGACGTCACTGGGCAGTAGCCACATTAAAGATTTGAGCATTATAGAAAACACAATAAGGGAAGGCATAATCCCCCAAATTTGCTCAAAAGATGTGATGTTTATGCTTTTGCATAGCGTGTGTCTCAAAAGCTGAGAGTAGGCATGAACCTTGATTTGTGCTGAGTGGATCATCTAGGCACACTGGTGAAACCCCAAGGTGTTTTATGGTGCACATCAAGTGCACTTCATCAGTTTCTTCCTCTGGAGTTCCAGTAAGTTTGTTCTGACAGTTTGGCTAAGGGCCAGACAGTTTGCTAACATCTGCTGGTGAGATAATAAAACTGTTTAACTGACAGTCCTAACAAATAACATAGAGCTGTGTCTAGAAAACTGTTGCTTTGATGTTGCTGTTGTTTTCTATTTCCCGAGTTTAGGATTTTCTCAGGTGTGTGTGTGTGTGTGTGTGACATTACAGGTGATTAATTATTTTAGATAAAGGTAATGAGAGATACATGTATTTCTTGCAATAGAATCTTAACAATTCATTAAAAGTAGTCAAACAGATCAGTGATGGACCAAAATGTCACTTTTCTTCATAAAATATCAAATGGACAAAGAATGGTGATGCAACATTTTGTAACTGAACACTTTTTTTTTTTTATCCTGCTTATATTATTTTGAATGGCTTTTACACTTTTTGTGTTCTAGACCAAGGATGCAGCCTTCTTTTACAAAAAAGCACAGGACAACAAAGTTGCTGCTCAATTATATGAACAGAGTGGAGAGTTGGAAGCAGCACTTAACCTATATTACCATGAGAAGATGTATGAAGAAGCTGCTGATGTTATTGAAAGGTGAAAAATTATGAAATCTCATTTTAACTCTAAGAACACAAAATCCTCCCTTTACGTTTTCATGTTCCTTTGTATTGTTTTACCTATTGTTCATTCTATGTATTTGTAGACACCAAAAGAAGCACCCTGATGCATCATTACAGTTCAATGTGAAACAGTTCTATTTAGAAGCTTCTGCAGATTACTTCAGAAATAATAAACTCAAAAAAATGAGTGAAATGCTCTCTAAACTTGACGTTGAAGATCAATTGGTCTTCCTTAAGAATCGAAAATGCTGGAGGGAAGCAGCAGGCTTGCTTACGAGTAAAAGCAGATGTGAAGAAGCGGCATGTCTGATGAGAGAGAATGGCATGTTGTTAGAAGCAGCCGACTTGACAAAAAAGAGAGAATTTCGGGCATCATGTCTGCTTGCAGCAGCACGTCACAGCGTAGCAAACGGTGAAAACCCTGGCACAGTTCTTTCTGAGGCTCTGAAGATTTTTATTGACACAAACTACCAAATTGAGGCTGCGGAGGCTCTCCTCATTCAAGGAATATTGGAAAGTGATTTTGATAAAATTAAAAAATCATTTTTCAATTTTAAGCAGTCATCTCACCATGCTGGTGTCGTAGAAGCACTCTTTCAAGCTTTAATCTGTGATGAATCCAATCCATTAGTGCTGTCTATGGCTTCATATGGACTAGAGTCTCTGATGACCCTCGTAAAAGCACTGAAGGACACAAAAAACAATGCGGAGAGGGAAATGGTTAAATACTGTCTAGATTTTTATGGACTTGTACAAATGGATGAACACCAGTGCTCCATTCTTCACCACGAGGGGGCGAGATTTGTAAAGATTAAAACAGAAGAGAGTAAAGAACCAATGGAGCACAAAGATGTGAAGTTTTTGTTGCAAAAACACTTTCTAAAAATGCTATATGAAATGTCTAAAATGGTCGTTGGAAACCCTTACCCAGATATTTGCCCCAACTACATCATGGGACTGGAGTGTACAGCTGAGAACTGTGGAGATATGCATAAGCCTTTGCAACATTTCCAGTTAAAAAAAATATTGCAGTCTAAAGTCTGTTTAATAACCATTTGTGGATTGCTAGTTGAAGCACAAAACCTCTCTGAAGATTATTGTGATGAGTTCCAAGAAATTGTCAAAGCTCATGGGTATAATTACTGCAATTCCCTTTTAAGTCTTGTATTCTCTAAACATTTTCATCTTCGGCTACTTTCAGAAAACTCAAAAATTTGCAAAGAGGTCCTACTCAAGTTTCCAGTGCCAGGGATTACCATGCTAAATAAATTTGTTGAATCACTTTTCAGTCAAGATAAAAAAGCCATAAGAGAGTCAACTGACCTTTGGCTAAAAGTAATGCAGATCTGTAGCTTACAAACAAAGTACCCAAATGGTCTACAACATTTCCTTGAAAAGGAAGAGAAACATTATAGCGAGGAATATAGCAAGCTAAACAAGAAGGTTAATTATTCACAAGGAGTTGGAAACCGAGTACAATATCCAGAGGGCAGATACGGCATGCTGAAGCCTGAAATGTCAAGTACCTCATCAAAAGTGACGCATATCCATTTTTTTCGACTTCTACAAACGTCATTACAGCAACTGTATGTGAACAGAAACCCAGATAGTTGCAAGAGATATTTTTACAGGTTTATGAATCTGCTAGTAAAGAAATGTGTTGAGCCATTGATTCCTAACATCGGAAATACTGTGATGCTGCTAGAATTCCAGTTTATTCTCTGTAGTGCCATCCTCATGCGACTTGGGAAAGATACCACAGTTGTGCTTCCAAAAAGTTACATTTCCATTCTCCACTATTGGCAATTCATGTTTGGAAAGAAAGGTTCTCTGAAAGATACATACTCCATCTTGTGGGAATACAGACCAAATAATGTTTGGCAGCTTGTGGGGCACTTTAGACATCATCTTTATTATCTTGCTGCTGTTCTTTCTGGTCAGGAGAAAGAAGAGTTCAATGTTCTCCTCGATGCATTTAGTTGTATAGATTGCATTGTTTCAGGAGAAGCTGAAAGAACATTGGTGCTTTGGTTAGTAATGATGGTAAATCTCACTGGTGTTGTCAATGAAAACGCAAAACCTATACTGAGAAAACATATTCCAAATATCCAGAACAAGTTGAAATGCCTAAAAAATGAATTCCCCTTGAGAGTTCCAAGAAGGCTGGTTAATGCTGTTGACAAAGTTGCCTCAACTGATAAAGCTGAAGAGCTGGTTTCCTTGCTGCAAGAATTGCTTGAACAGCGCGATGATGAACGCTTGGTAGAATGCTCATGGAGATGGGATATTGCCTATATCAAAGGGAACGTACGTGGGATTTTCTTTGATGATAAATTCAAATTTAGAAGATTTTCTTATGTTCAACACAATGTCCAAGATTTAAAACCCATTTACATGGAAAATGAACAAGAGGAATATGAAGAAGAGAAAGTTGATCTAGTGGCAGCCATGGCAGCTGATTTACAGAAGCAAATTGCTTTACGAAGCAAATTGCATAAGCTGTTTCTTGTTGTATACATCTGGGTAAAATGGAAAAGGGCTTGCAGGCACACATTGAAAACACATGTGGAAGAGTTGGTTCCAGATAATTTCAAAAGGGCAAATGTTGACAGAACCCAGTGTGACTTATGTGGTGTGAAATTTTCTCAAGCTATGAATCTCTCTACCCCTCTCGAAATTGAAGAAGACCTAGAAGAGGTTGCAACTCCATCCTCTGTGAAAAATTTGGAGAAAATTGAAGTACAAGATGTGAATGAAGATTATGAAAATCACACTGCCCTCGAGAAACATAGAGAGCAAAACCAGGCCTACAACAAATATCTTCAGTTTTTTAAAATTGAGGTAGATGCAGTGATTAATGAGGGAAAGTCAATTGTACAAACTATGGAGCAGACCTCCGCAAACAGATTAACAGCAAGGGAGGAGTTACACTTGGAAAAGGCAAAGATTGAGAACAAAATTAAAATAATTACTGACTTAATGGAAGAAATCTATGAGAGAAAGACCTGGTCTCGAGGTAAGCCAACACATGTATCGTAACCATTTCAGATATAACCTTTCTAAAGGAAACCAGAGAACAACGTGCTTAATCTCTGGGAGTTGTGATTTCAGATTAGACTACTCCAGTGATGGCTAACCTGTGACACTCCAGGTGTTGTGAAACTACAAGCCCCAGCATGCTTTGCCAGTAGATAACTAGCTGATAGCTGGCAAAGCATGCTGGGGCTTGTAGTTTCACAACACCTGGAGTGTCACAGGTTAGCCATCACTGGACTACTCTATACCTACATTGCCTATTCGCATGACCTATAGAAGATTAATGTACACTTGTTTGCTGTTTAGTCTTTACTTTGGTATACAAAGATTATATACAACCCCTATTTAGAATTGGTTCATTGTTATTAGATAAACGGGGTGCTATGTCATGGCAGATATATTTAAAAGGAGAATAATGTATACTCTTATCAATACAGCTTACTTTCGCTGTCATTTTGTATAAATGTTGAGTGCATAAATTCAATATTCAATATGTACTTCTAAATATTAACATTAGTATGAACTGCAATACTTGCCAAATAGTCATAGGAAAATTCTAGAATATATTATATGGCAATAACTTTTATGCATGTCTCCATTTTTTTTATTCAGTTTTAATTATTGTAAATATATATATATATATATTTTTTATTTTGTACTCTCTAACCCTTTTAATGCCATATGTTTAAAAAAAATATAATTCCAGAAATAAGGGGTAATGGACACAACTCCACACATCTTTAAACTGCAGCTGTCAATAACAGCTGGTGGATAAACAATGGGACCAGGAACACATTAGTTCAGTTCCAGAATCCATAAGTGAGCACATGCAGAAGCACCTGAGTTCTGCTACATTGTGATGAAAGTACAGTACACTTTCATTGGCACTTGGATTTGTACTGAAGCTGATATTCTTTGCATTATCAAAGGATATTAACATGTAAATCATCAATAGGGACTCTTCCTGACAGATGGGTATCTTGTTTGAGATACCAGAATCTGTTCCTAAGCAAGGACTTACTTTTAGATCTGTGATGGCTTGAATCCAATAGTATCTAAGTGATTGTTATTGATGTTGTTAATAACTCCAGTTTGAATTGTATTTATTAATAATATAAATAGTGCAGAGACTCTTAGGGCTAGATTTACTAAACTGGGCGTTTGGGAAAGTGGAGATGTTGCCTATAGCAACCAATCAGATTCTAGCTTTCATTTAGTTAGTGCATTCTACAAAATGACAGCTAGAATCTGATTGGTTGCTATAGGCAACATCTCCACTTTTTCAAACCCGCAGTTTAGTAAATATAACCCTTAGTCTCTAGTGACTCTTAAAATGATCTTAAGATAGGAGTAAGGAAATAAAACACACACAAACACATACACCATTTTTTCCCCCTAAAACTCAGTAAAACCTAGATTAAAATGACACATTTGGTATCCCATAATTTGTAGAATTAGACAAATATCTTTCAAGTTTCTATTTTTTTCCCATTTAATAGTACTATTGGTAAGTTATAAAGACCTGTACCCTTGTTGGTGTGATGTATAATAGTGTATAGGAATTCGCTCACTGTGTATTTGTGCTGAATGGAAACTTCTCCTTCTTTCATCTTCATTCTTTTTTGATCTTTCTTCTCAGTTCTTCCTACATCGCAAAGTAGCACTCTGCTCAAAACAGTTAACAATCTTGAAAAACATGGAGACCAATGCAATTAGTTGCGAGGTGCTGTAGTTAGATCAACCGTTATGGTTCCGTGTGATGTTTAGGTAATGATCTTCACTCATTCCTATTTACCCTGTAAACAAAACAGCGCGCAAGTTGCTATGGAACCTTGCAGCTAATTGAATTTGCCACATAAAGTACGTTAAGGTGTGCAAGTTGCTCAGTTAGGTTGTATGATTCATGTTCAAGCAACATGCCATTTTGTATTGTTTTGCTGCAGCTGAAGAGAACATGAAAAATCCTGTGATTGATTTGACAGTCAGTATTTCTGAAGGTCTCAAACTTCTTGAGAAGACTGAACAAAAGATACCAAAAACAAGAGGTATTTCTATTTATCTCTATATTTTAATGATGATCTTCCACAAGTATGTGATTTAAACATAGGATGACAAGCATTACAAAAACTCTAATTTTAAAGAGGAAGTAAAGGAACGGTTTACATATCATTGCATATAAATGATTGTGTATTACTGAGCAAAATAAGATACATGAAAGCCTGATATTTGAAAACCCATGACATCAGTGAAATAATATGGCAATAGTGGCATATGGCTTTTCAATAACGGCTTTAAGAGACCCAGAGCAAAAAATTACCCTTTCAACCTTCTTATAGCTCGTTGGACTTATTTTATATCGGATGGTGCTTATCTACTTTGTGTCTCTGGAGCAGATACTTCCCAGTGTTCTAGGTAACAGAAATATTCAATGTAAAGTGCATTTTTTTATACACAGTCATTGCCAGTGATCATCAAGCATAACATGAAATACTTTTTTATATAAGCTTGTTGTTTTACATCAGCGCCAAATATGGCCTTTTTCTCCAGCTATTAAATGCACTGCTCCTGATTTTCACCTTATTTTCATTTATTACATGATCATTGGCTGAATAAATTGATGATTATTGTTTGTTTTTAAATCCATTAGCTAAATGAGCCCAGGTTTTTTGTAATTGTAAAATAAGGGGGTGACCTGGGCAGCAGAACATTTTGTAGTGGGTTAAATAATGTAGAGTCAACTTTAGAATTGTGAGCATGGCTATAGCTGTTTTTGATGAAGATGGGATAAAATATTCTATCTATAGGTTAGACTCAATCATTTGGGTTTAGGTGTCATAAGTTAATAACCATAAAACTGAAAATGTCACAATTTATAATGTTTTTTTCAGTGTTTTCCCCTTTTTTATAGTCCGCATATGTGATTCCTTATGAATCATAACATGCATTCAGCTACATGACACTATTATACTGGATACAATTATAAAGGAAGGAATAGTTATATAGAAGCACAGTATTCCACATATTAGCACTACTTTTATATTGATATTTCCAAAATAGCATACAAAATTCTAGTAGGAGCACTTTTGAGTTTTGTTTTGACTCATTGATGAAAAAAATACATTACCCCATAATACAATACTAACCTTTTTCTTTCAATTTCCCTTTTGCATTTTTAGCATTGCTATTTGTACTATTTTTCTTCAATGCACTATTTTATTTTATATTGCAATGCATAACAAACTTTAGAGAAAACAGAGGACGGATCATGGACACTATTTGCACTACTTTTTCCTGTGCTCGGTTTGTGTTCCATTCACTGGAAAGTACATGTAAAGGATATTTCACATACCACCTTTACACTACTCAAAACACGTGAATGAAGCAAAAAAGCATCATGCAATAGGAATTACATTATTCCCTATGATAAATGGATGGAATATACACCTTACAGAAAAAGATGGATCAAGGACACAACATGCACTATTGTATTGTGTCTACTTAATATTCAGCTTACTGTAGGGGTCATTGATCTCTATTCTATGGTCCATGTGTACTTCATTCACCACATTAGGGCATTGACATCACCAGTTCTATTGTTTTACTTTAAAATATATAAATCTTTCTGTTTGGTTTACAGGATTCCAAGAGGATTATGAAATAGACTATTTCGATTTTGAAGAACTTTGCCAAAAGAAACCAAAAAGGGGCAAAAGGAAGAATAAACATCACTGATTCTTCATATCATTTAAAGACACATGTGATAAGGGACTGTCGGTGTCTAAATAATATAAAGGCAAACTGTTTCCTTGTTTTTGTTGAAAAGAGAGGCCAGCCCACATGTGAGCTCTGATATTATTTTATACAGAAGCCAGTTCACTTGTAGCATCATTAAGTCCTGTTAAAGCGGTCAGAAAATAATCTCATGTGCTGATAGGGGCCATCTACGATGATACAACATTTATGGCCGGCAATGGACTAACTTCGCATTTGTGTATTTTATGGGCACAATTATTTAATGTACCCTTTGTAACCTATGTTTGTTTGTTTGGAGATACAATTTGGAAAGCTTGTAATATAATTTTGCATCTTAATTTTGTTTTCTCATAACATTGGTTTTTGAATAAACAAAATAAGAAATCCCCTTAGTACCTCAAATGACTAGCATTTATTTTGTCTTTACATTTCTTTTTATCAGACCATAATGTAAAGACCCTAAAATGTTATTCCAATTTACATAACTTGTTGTTTTAAGCATATCATATCTGCTAAGTAATCCGTTCACTCATTATTAACAGTACTAAAAACATTTATAAAATGCTGAAACCACTAGTTCTTTGCCTAAATAAGCTGCTGTGTGTTTACTAGTTTCACATCTTGTTCCGCTGCACTTTTTAATTTTAAGTTCTTTTACGTTGCACTTAATTTTGTATTCTATTGATCTAAGGTATATGAGATTATGTGCTATGACAGACCATAATCCTGCATCTGTGTTTAGTAGTAATATGTATACAAAAAGTTTGTTTTTCCTTTACAATGGTAGATCAGAAAATTACATTTTGAAAAATCCGTTTTGGTAAAACTGATCTTCCAGAGCGGAAAAACCTCCAACAACTTAGTATTTGCTTTTTGAACCGTATTTGGATAGTGTGTTTCCATTGATTCACTTTTTTTTAATTGGTCAACTGAAAATATTCTAGTATAGTTCCAAAATGGTAATCTTTTTCAGTTTTTTAATAAAATATATATTTTTAATGTAAATTTGCACATTGTTATAGTGCTTGTTTCCAGAGATATTTTTTTCCATAAAAGGGAACCATTTATTTTTATTTCATACTCCTTGCAGTTTGCATTGTTAAACTTTTTTGTCATTGTTTGTTCAATGTTTAAAATAGGTTTACAAAATGTTAATTTTGTCTGAAACAATTTTGATTTCATCATATTCAAATTAAACTTTTAAAAAATAATGTTTTGTCATTTCTCAGTTACCAGGTTCAAATAAAAATAATAATTTAGTAAAAAGTACTTTTTATTGTGTGGATATTTTTGCTCACACTCCTACCACAACACACAGCTCAATTAACTGACTGTTTTTGCTCCGCTTTATATAGACTACAGATGTACGGGCTTGGTTCTCGGAGAACCGAGCCCACCCGAACTGTGCCCACCCGAGTACCAAAGCGAGGCTGCTCTGTACTTTCGCCGCGCCCTTGGAAGTGAAAATGAGGCAAAACGTCATGTTTGTGTCATTGGATCTCACGAGTTTTGGATTCTAGAAGTACCGCCCTCCACGGCAATCGAACAATATTTCACAGAGACACAGAAGGGGTAGCACGGTTCTTGTCAGTCTCTAGTGCAGTTGGGCAGCGTCATATCTAAAACAAAGGCGCGGTGGCAGTTTTCTTAAAAGTTTCCAGTGACATTCTACTGAGTTATAGCCCACACAGAAACGGGAGAGGTCCATTGCTAATTGTCATTGTT